>NC_132878.1:3791351-3911351 GCF_030463535.1 Salminus brasiliensis | reverse complement strand
CTCTATCTGTGTGCGAACGAGGAGTCCTGTCACTCTCGGCTGTACTGGGACCTCTGATTTCTGCCTCTTCGCCTCCAGAGGAAACCTTAAGCTGCAGATGGTGGAGTTTTCACAGGGATAATGAGCAGATTAAGTGACAGCCCTTCTAACATTATTTATTTATT
Organism: Salminus brasiliensis; assembly: GCF_030463535.1. Taxonomy (NCBI): domain Eukaryota; kingdom Metazoa; phylum Chordata; class Actinopteri; order Characiformes; family Bryconidae; genus Salminus; species Salminus brasiliensis. The sequence goes on along the minus strand of NC_132878.1, from coordinate 3,911,187 downwards.
TTGGGGGTTATTTAGTTGTTTTATAGGAGAGACATCCTCCTACAAAGCTCAGAGCAGGGCTGTCACAGGCTATCTGTGTGTTAAGGGCACCCCCCCCCCCCCCCTCCACCTTCTCTCTGTAATAGTAGGCCGGATGCCTTCGAATTGTATTTACTTAAGTACTTTCTGGTGTTGTGGCAGGGGAACAGCCCACAACTGCCTGTCAGGAGAGCAGCTCACACAGGACTTCTGGAAGCCAAAAGTCAAGGGCTCCTCCAGAAGGTGGCGACAACATTTTATGTCTTCTGAACATACTAAAACATCTGGAGATCTGATCTTCGCATGGTCAACACTGAGAGATGGAGATGATTGAACTAAACCCACCTCTGGATCTGACCATCATGATCTTCTTCACCCCTTCTTCAACTATCAATCAAGATCAGACCAGACTAAACATCTGAGGTTTAAATAAGACACTAAGACTGCTCCAGAAGAATCCTCTCCAACCACGTTCTCTGGGGTGTCCAAATTTTTGCACATGAGGGTATAATAGAAGCCAGTGGATCATCTTAACTATATGAACTATGTTCCAGGTGTTCCAGGTGTTCCACATATTTGCTATTGTTTTACCAAGTGGTTCCTGTGGTATCTACTTACTAGGTGGTTTGTCATGGTTTTGCTAAGTGATTGCTATAGAATTGCTATGTGGTTGCTAGGCAGTTGCTTGGTGGTTGCTAGGGTGTTGCTAGGAGGTTGCTAGGCAGTTTATTTCTTATGTGGGTGTTATGGGGTTGCAAAGTATTGATCATAGCTTGCTATAGGGTTGCTATGTGGTTGCTACGCAGTTGCTAGGTGGTTTGTTATGGTGTTACTAAGTGGTTGCTGGGCAGTTGCTAGGTGGTTGCTAGGGTGTTGCTAGGAGGTTGCTAGGCAGTTTGTTTCTCATGTGGGTGTTATGGGGTTGCAAAGTATTGATCATAGCTTGCTATAGGGTTGCTATGTGGTTGCTAGGCAGTTACTAGGTGGTTTGTTATGGTGTTACTAAGTGGTTGCTGGGCAGTTGCTAGGTGGTTGCTAGGGTGTTGCTAGGTGGCTGCTAGGCAGTTTGTATCCCATGTGGGTGTTATGGGGTTGCAAAGTATTGCTCTAAGGATTGCTATAGGGTTGCTATGTGGTTGCTAGGCAGTTGCTAGGTGGTTTGTTATGGTGTTACTAAGTGGTTGCAAGGCAGTTGCTAGGTGGTTGCTAGGGTGTTGCTAGGTGGTTCCAATGTAGTTTCTAGGTGGTTTGTTTTGGCATTACTAAGTGGTTGCTATGGTATCCCAAGTGATCACTATACTTTTGCTATAAGTGGAACAGAGAGTGTTTGCTAGGTGGCTGCTATGGAGGTGTATAGAGATTGCTGTTGTGTTATTAAGTGGTTGCTATGGTATACCAAGTGATCACTAAACGTTTGCTATAAGTGGAACAGAAAGTGTAGGTTGCTCCTATGGAGGTGCATAGTGATTGCTGTGGTGTTACTAAGTGGTTGTGATGGTATCCCAGGTGATTACCATATGTTTGCTAAAAGTGGAACAGTTATATGCTAGAGTGTTTGCTAGGTCTCTGCTATGGAGGCGAATAATGACCACCACCACGTGCTATGGTATTCCAGGTGGTTGCTCGTGTTTCCCAAGTGACTGCTGTGGTACCCCCTGTGGTCGGTTGGCTGTTACTACTGTACTAGTATCATCATGACATAAGAACCCCATTCATCCCTATGAGGAAACTGATTAAGGTAAAAATAACTGCTGTCGCTAGACGGAAACCGAACAACCGATCAAAAAGCTGAACACAAGCCTGAATCACACAAACAGGCTTTACAATCTGGAGTTGGAACAGTGGTTTTAGCTCAGAAACAGGACCTGGAAACTGACAACAAAACTAATTCCCAGATTAGGAAACCTCTAAAGATGATCTCACTTAATGATGGTCCCGTCTGGAGGGATACTGCAGATGTTAGAATGCGTTCTCTGAAGTTGTTGAGTGTAGTTTTGGTATTTTTGTATTAATAGTCAAAACAGAGGCCTCAAACCAACATCATTAACACACACAGACCTAAAGTGATCGTTTCCCTTAATGGTCAACGAATCGTTAGAATTCTTAATGAAAGATACAAATGTGTTTTTCTCCCAGGTGATTGGTATGGGGTTGGCAGCTGGTGGCTGCTATGAAGTTGGTTAGTGGTTGCTATGGTGTTGCTATGTGATTGCTAGGTGATTACTAGTGTGTTGCTAAGTGGTTGCTAGGCAGTTTGTATCCCATGTGGTTGTTATGTCTAGGTGGTTTGTTATGGTGTTACTAAGTGGTTGCTATGGTATACCAGGTGGTTACTATAATATTGCTGTTTGTTGGTGGCTTCTATGGAGTTGCATAGTGATTGCTAAGGTGTTGCTAGACAGTAACAAATATATAGAAAAGTGTAGGCTCTGAAGAAAATGCAGAACAGTTGCTAGCCTGTTGCTATGTGGTCACCAGGGTGAAACTATTTGCTAGAGTGTTGCTGTGGTAGACCAGGACGCTGCTATCGGGATGCCAGGTGGTAGCAAGATGAGTGATGGATGTTTTGTTTGGTGGTTGCTAGGCAGTTGCATAGGTATCCCAGGCGGTTGTCATGGAGTTGCTAAGTAGTTGATTGGTGGCTTCTATGCAGTTGCATAGTGATTGCTAGGGTGTTGCTAGGTAGTAAAAAAATGTATAGAAAAGTGTAGGCTCTGAAGGAAATGCAGAATAGTTGCTAGCCTGTTGCTACGTGGTCGCCAGAGTGAAACTGTTTGCTAGGGTGTTGCTGTGGTAGACCAGGAGGCTGCTATCGGGTTGCTAGGTGGTTGGTAGATAAGTGCTAGATGTTTTACTAGGTGGCTGCTAGGCAGGTTGTATCCTAAGTGGTTGTTATGGGGTTGCAGGGTAGTTTCTAGGTGGTTTGTTGCATAGTGGTGGAGTTGCACAGTGATTGCTAGGGTGTTGCTAGACAGTTACAAATACATAGAAATGTGTATGCTTTGAAGAAAATGCAGAACAGTTGCTAGCCTGTTGCTATGTGGTCACCGGGGTGAAACTATTTGCTAGGGTGTTGCTGTGGTAGACCAGGAGGCTGCTATGGGGTTGCTAGGTGGTTGCTAGATGAGTGTTAGACGATTTTTGAGTGTAGTTTTGCTAGTTTTGTATTAATAGTCAAAACACAGGCCTCAGACCAACCTCATTAGCATACACAGACCTAAAGTGATCGTTTCCCTGAAAGCTGCAATGACCAAGTTAATTCACTGAATTAATTAATCAATCCTTAATAGTCGATGAATCATTAGAATTGTTAATGAAAGATACAAATGTGTTTTTAAGGAGAAATTTGAGACTGATTACTCCTTAATTCATTCTGACTTATTCACTGTATTATTCATAACTCTGAGGGCGGCTGATGTGTGCCTCAGTTAATATGCACTCCTTCCAAAGGTGTGACTGATCGTTATGCTCTCTGCCGGACCAGACGTGGAACCTTTATTACTTTTCACCTTAAGACAAATTCTTATTTTCTATTTAGGAGGTTATTTACCTGTAATATGAGGTACTACTCTACTTACTTTACAGGTCGTACATCAGTCTATTCATACTCCTAAACCCTTCTTCATTTTCCCCTTCTTTTCTCGGCCCCCTGCTGTCTGCTCGAGTCCATTTGTGGACCCATTGGATCCTGTCCTGCTGTCAATGCCCCCAACATTTTGCTGCACTGCTCCAAACAACTTGAGCCCTATTGTAGCGATCTTTCGGCAAGCCGGCAAGCGTGCACCGTGTAGCTCGATTTAGGGGGCGTGTCGGTGCATCTTTGCTATGAAAACAACGGGAAAAGTTCGCCTTGCTCGCCTTCAAGCGCTCAAAAGTCATGTACTGAGTCTCTTAATGAATTATGGGTGTGTGTTTTTTGGGCGTAACGTGCAGCAACAAACCAATCAGCGTGTCTCACGCCGCTGCTCCCTTTAAGAGCCAGGTGCGGTCTGACTGACCTTGGGGGTTTGCTATTTCAGAGGTGTAAAGCGTGGGGTGGGGTGGGGGGGGGTATTGACAATTCACTGCCGAGATAGCAACGAACGAACGTCTGACTGTTGACGAATGTCTGCCTAGGCTGTTTTCAGTCAGTGGAGCTCCTGTGTTCTGTGAATTGACCTGAACACCCCTCGTTCGAGACCACCACGCCCATCGGTGTAGAGATATTCGCAAACAGCGCTGTTGTTTAAACCATGCAGGAGGAAGCTTCAGTACTTTCTGTTTCCTCTCTCTCTCTTTCTCATGTACTGAGATGCCGAGTTATAACTGTTCAGTCCCGGTACCGCCCCTACCCTGCTGACCACTGTCCTGCTCTGGGTCCTTTTTTTTATTATTATTTTTGACCCAATGAGAATGTTCTTTACATTGTGTCAGAATTTCATGATGAATGGGCCAATAGAAATGCTCCAGAATGACTTGGAATAAAATCTTCCACTAAAAGATAAGCTTTTCTCTTTCTTCTGTAAAGTTGCCATTTTGATAAGAGGCTTTGAGGATGTCCAATTCTTAAATCATAATTTAATAATGTTAGATGTTAATGTTAATTTTAGAATAATGTTACATTACTTCCAGTTTTCTGCAGTGCATACTTAAAAAACCCAGCATATTTAATAAAGTTAAAGACATGCAGGAATACACACTTTCTTTTTCTTTTTACATTTAATTTGAATTTAGAGATTTTAAAACATAAGCTTCCTTTGTGGAAACCCAAAACTGCAGAGCCTGCAGAGTAAATTCACTAGTGTTAAACAAACTCCTGCTGTGAGATCTAAGCCTTTATTTATTCTGCATTGTACAGGTGTCCATTCAACACTGGTGATTTTACTTGGAACGCTCCAGAGAAACGAGGAGAATACAGATATAAAATACAACCATTTGATTCGATATAAAAAAGCCAACATAAAAAAAAACATACATCCAAATGTTTGTGACCAAGATGTAGAGAAATACAGTAAAAAACAGAGTATTGCACACATGCTCAAATGGCACTGCTGAAAAATTACGATAACCCTTTTTTGACCGTCTGACCACACATTTATACACACATACACGCTTATACACGCTTATAAACCCACATATGTCAGACAAAAAAGAAAAAAAATGTCCTATTTTTATAAAGTGTCCCATAAATAAATGTGTAGTTACACATTAATAATCTGTGTAATAACGCTGTAAATACCGGGGATGTATTCACTGTTATAGATGGATTACAGTAATACAGCTTGTGTAATTACACATGTATAAACGTGTTGGTTGGTGTGGCGCAACAGATAACACCACCACCTGCCATTGAGTTACAACAACACCATGTGGGAGACCAGGGTTCGATTCCCGGTCTGGGTGACTATGCTGCGCTACACCAATAAGAGTCCTTGGGCAAGACTACTAACGCTACATTGGCCCACCTCTGTAATACGAGTAACCTTGTAAGTCGCTCTGGATAAGAGCGTCTGCTAAATGCCATAAATGTAAATGTAATGTAATGTAAACTATCTGTCTATCATAGTCTCTTTTATGTGGTTATACATGTGTAATTACAGAAGCCGTACAACTGTAGTTCACCTGTACCAGTGAATACATCACCACTAATTCCACTGTTATTACATGAGTTATTAATACATAACTACACAGTTATTACACACACTTCATATAAAGTGGGATAATAAAAGCTACACGATGATGAGATACTTGCTTTGGGTTACTTGGTTTGACTGATCTGGGCTGGGTTTTTCCAAAAGCATCAAAAGCACAGAGATGATTCCTAAGTGGTCGAGCGAGTATCACACTCAACACTCTCTCTCTTTTAAACCAGTTAGAATGATCTTAAAAGTAAAATGCTTTTGGGGAAAATGATCAGAACCCAGGTCAGTATATTTTTACAGCTGTTATTGAAAAAAAAATGTAAATAAAAAAATAATAAAAAAACGATTAAAACAAGCTCAAACACAGTTTTTTCATATCCTCGCTGACGTAAGAGAACCTCATAAATATTAGGTGGTTTTTATTTTTGCATTGTTTTGGAAAACACCAGCTGCCTTTATCTGTTTAATAATAAATGATCCAATAAAAAAAATCATTTTTTTTTTATTTTTAAAAAATAAAGATGCTACAAATGATTAATTACAAGTTATTTAAGCAAGGCCTAAAAAAAGCGAATAACACTTTTTGTTTCCATAAAGAACCACGTTTTAAAGAGGTAAATATGTGAAGAATGTTTTAAAGGTTATTTACAGCAGCTTTTTAACAAAAATTATTCTTTATAGAACCAAAAATGGTTGTTTTACAGCATTGCATAAAGAACCCTTTGATATTATTTTGATTTATTTACTTATTTATTTGCTAATTTAGCATTATTGTTCCATTTATTTCTGTTACTTTTAGTATGTTATTGAATTATTAGTGTTCTATCATTCTCAGTTATTTTAATTAGTTTAGCTTCATTTTAGTGATCTTTATTGATCTTACTTCACTGTTTTAAAATTAATTTGAATTTGTACATTTGACTTGTTTTCAAATTTTTTTATCTTTCATCTTCTAACTTTTGTGTTTTATGCCATTTTGTTTTATGAATTTATATTTCTGTCTTTTAAATTGTTTATTGTTTTTTCTTACTAATTAAATCCAAAATTGCTCTAAAATTTGTACTCTCTTAATCTTCTATTTTCTTAAGTGTTTTTCATCATATTGTTCTAATATATCCAGTTGTTTATGATTTTATTCTAAGTGGATAAAATATTTTTTCTTTCCACCTTTTTTCCTTTTAATCCCCTTTTATTGTAAATTCTCTGCTATACTGATTTCCCATGTACTTCTGACTGAAAATAAAGGTTTTTGATTTCTTTATTTTTAATAGTGAAAGTTTATCATTTCAAAGGTTTTCTTACAACAGCGAGGAAACGTTCATTAGGGCGGCTTATGACTTAATTTAGGTTTATTACTTAAAAAAAGTAAAATATAAAGAGCAAAATGTCTTTAAAGGTTACAAGGAAAGAATCAATGAGTAAAGAACACATTTTACATTTATACACAGTTTATACTGGGTTCACTGCCGCGGTGCAACCGCTTACAAACCTCATTTACATTACGAAGTCCGGCTTACATACACAATATGAACATAAACAGGAGGATTATAACATAACACAATCACCAGGAGGATCAATCTTCTATTAAAATGGTAATAACATACTTTAGTTGATTGGTTTCTAAAATATCAGCCTTTGATTTTTGGTTCCAGAAACCTTAAAGCAACGTTCATTGTTTTTAAACCTAACCTCTATTGGCTCTATCTAAGCTGTATGGTCAGTTACCACGGACAGTAATTCTGACCCGAAGGCACTCCAAACTAGCTTATAATAGAAGTTAATGGACAGTCCTAATTCTGTCAGAAGACAATAATGCAAAACATGTCTTTTTGTAAAGCATTTTCAGAAATTCTTTAAATACATTTACAGAAATTAAGCTATACATTTAAAGAATGTTTTCATTCAGATATGAAACTACTTTCTGCAGTTTTTCTGATGCCATGGTTACCAGAAAACCTTAGAGAAAGTAAAACTTACTGCAACGTGTTATTAACTGTGCTGCATCCTGTACTGAAATGTGGAAAAGCCTTAATTACTACAGCTTTAGTAAGATCTTGTTTTGTCTGATTCTTAAAAGTGTTTTTTTGTGTCAGTCATGATCATAAATAGGAGAATTAAAACATACTGCAATCACCAGGAGGATCTTGTAAAATATATATATATAAAATCTTGAATCAATCTAGCAAAAAAGAGAATCTTGGATCAGTCTTGTAAAAAAAAAAAAAAACTATTTTGAATCAACCTTGCCAAAAAAAAACCATAACTTTGGATCAATTTTGTAAAAAAAAAAAAAAAAAGATAATCTTTGGTCAATCTTGTAAAAGAAATTTTAATATTGGATTAATCTTGTAAAAAAAGACAATATTGAATCATTAATGTAAAAAGATAATCTTCGATCAATCTTGTAAAAAAATGAATTTAATCTTGTACATTTTTTATTTTGTATATTTATAAACTTGGATCAAATATCTTATACTCTGTAAAAAAAACGTTTTTTTGGATCTAGTCAAAAAAGATCATTTTGGCAAGACAATCTTACAAAAAAAGATAATCTCATGTCAGTCACATTTAAAACAGAGCTCAGCAACTGCCCGTTAACTTCTACTATGAGTTTTAAGTGAGGTTCTTTTTCTAAGTACAGGTAAAATGTGTTGGAATAATTATCTGTGATAACTGACCGTCCGTAAAGATAAGGTTGAAAAACGCTGAACATTTCTTTTAATCAGGTTTTAAACATGCTTATCTCTTTCTTTGGTGCTGAGCAGAGTCAGACTGTACAGTAATTTACAGTAAGAACTCAGAGAGAACCCTTCACTTCACATTTCTAGTCAAAACTGCCATGAAGTTCTTCGTTTTGCCGCTAAAATCGAATCCAGTAATATGATTTAAAAAAAGATAACCCACAAAAGGGAACCCTAGCAATTCACTGCAAGACCTGTTGGACCACCAGCACTGCCCTTCCTCTGTAAGAGAGAGAAGAAAATCAAGCACCACTCTCATTTCACATCGGAGAACCCTCCGTCCATCCCTCCACTGTGAGAGGGCGACTCAACAGCGTGGTTCTGAAAGGGTGTGGAGATGATCCAGAAGGTCTTACTGAGACAAATGGAACCGCTAAAGCTGCTTCAGTTCTCGGGAAACAAAGGACTGACCATCCCAGAGTCCCCCAGAGTCCAGACCTCAACATCACTGAACGTGTTTGAGAGGACTTGTTGGAAGTTGGTGTGAAAGGCAGAAAATGCTCTGAAACTTCCTCACTCCCAGACTGAGCTTTGAGGCAGTGTGGAGTGTGGAGCAAGCGGCAGCTTGCTGTGCCCGGGGAATCGAACCCACAACCCTGTCATCAATAACCTGGAGCTCTAACTGAGCATGCTGAGCCACCACTGCTCGTGAAGGTGAGATCTATACTATCAATACCTAAACATCTCAAACTGATCTGATGCTGGATGTAGGCAATGTTTTCTGCTTTTTGGATGAAGAACTGGACTACATGGCTGTTTTGGCTGGAAATGAAATAAACGAATGGTGCTTTTAGACTTTTGCACGATACTGCAGCACAATGGCAGAAATACTGTAGCAAACTACGATGCATTACACAGAAAACGGCAAGAAAAGGAACAACTAATTGAAGCTACTTAATGTTTTTTTTTGCTGTCAAGCAGACATGAAACAATCTACATAAATTAAGAGGTAGCCTTTTCCCAAAGTTTTCCTTAAGTGTGAGAGGCAGCCTTTTATTTTTTCGTGGAGAAAATAAGTGGTCATATTCGGTCAATATACAAAACCATGGTCGGCCTTGTTGGACGATTCTTTTACCCTTTCTTTTGGACGTGTAGAACAGGGAAGGCTGCCCCCTGCTGCATGTGCGGCCTCAGACGCATTGGCTTTGCTGTAATTGGTGGTGACAGGGGCAAAACGGTCTGTCTTTTAAGGCTCCCCTGAGTCGACCTTGAAGTCGTGGAATCTTATTGTGCCTCCGTCCAAGAGGCGCAATCTGTTGAGAAGAATGCGACGAATTTCCTGTTAGTTCTTGGGAGATATGCTTTGTTTTTCCTGTCTCGGGGAGCCAAGGTTTTCTTTTTTTCCCTGCTGACTTCCTGTTGCTGGGTGGCTGGAGAGGTGGGAGTTAAAAGTCCTGGTTTAGGTTAACCCCTGCTGCCCCCCCTGCCCCCAAACCCAATCCCTGGGTTGCTACAGTGTTCTGGTAGAGAGATATTAGGAGGAGGAGGAGGAGGAGGAGATGGAGGTGGAGGAGGATGTGTGTATGTATCCATCTCTCTGGATAGACTGATGGGACAGCAGAGCAGAAGACTTGGTGGGACGGCTCAGTTCAGGCCATGCTGCTGGTGGGTGTGCTCTGGGTGCTGCCCATGCTGCCGTTGGCACTGCTGTTCTCAGAGGGAGAGGGGTTAGTTGGCACCGGCCGGCGCTTGGTCAAAGTACACGGACATCCTGAAAGAGTATGAAAGAGAGGCGGTTAGTTTGTTTTCTGAGCAGCTTAACGTTCTTAGCAAGAGCCAATGAGTGCAGAGGAACCCCTGCAGAACCCAGACCTCATATCTAGACCACTTGATTTTCTAGGTTCATGGATTATGACACCAGGTTTGTATATTAGACTACAGTAGTTTGTCCTCATTAAGAACAGCGACTTCCGGAGGACCTACCATGACCACTCCCTGCTTTACATCAACGGCTCAATAGTTAAGAAATTCAAAAGGTTTGCAAGTTCCATCGCTTTCAACCTCCCCTAGAACCTCAACACCACCTGCCCAGCCAAGAAAGCCCAACAGCTAAGAGAGTGAACTCACAACCATTGACTGTTTATTCCCATCTGCAGGTTCGAACTCCCACTACCACATGAAAAAGGCCCTTCCTATTCTTAGACTCCTGACCATGGAGGGCTGTGGTGTTGATTGTGAGATTTGAACTTATGACCTCCTGAGTCTCTTGACCTGCAGGCAGTTAGACCCACCTCTTCAGAGAGTACTTGGTCGAATAGTTCTATGGTCGCCTTATTGTCTTGTGTTAGTAATGTCTAAGCTTAGAGGTATCTTTTGAATTATTAGCCTATTCTAACTAGCGAAGGTTTTCTTGGGTAAATAGCAAAGCACTTTGTAAGTCGCTCTGGATAAGAGCATCTGCTAAATGCCGTAAATGTAAATGTAAATGTAGACAGTCGCTCCACTCTAGAGCTCTGTGAAGCCGTGTAAATTTCTGAGAAAGTCTGAAAAAAAAGAGAAGGCAAATTTACTCAGAACTGTGTTCCTATATAGTGTAATTTCACAGCTCTAGACCGGCCCTACGGTCTAACTGCTGCTCATTAAATGTGTGGGGAGATCCCAGAAAGGCCTCAGCGCTCCTTTTTAACACCCCCATGTGATAGGGGAGGAGTTCTAACCTGCAGAAGGGAATAAACAGTAAACAGACTGAGGGGGCGGAGCCACAGACTAAACATCTTACACAGTATTTAAGCAGCAGCTTCAGCTGCAGCTGATTTACCGATGATTTTGAGGCTTGTGAATATGGATTGTCGACCAAACTGAGTTGCAGAAGTAAAAAAATGTGTTTGGAGAATTTTAGACCAGGCTAAGTAAAGTTAACCCTAAAAACGCTCTACTGTATCAGTTTACACACTGTATACACACTGTAGTCTGGGGTATATGCATTCTACATATTTATATCCCTGTGTATTGTATTGCGGATGTGTTTTGCACCATGAGCCATGAGTTATATTGAGGAATATCAATAACGACCCCCTGACTGGACTAGTTTCTAATAGGCTTAAAGGCATAAAAGGCTTTTTTTTGGTATAAACTGATTAATACAAGAAAAATATCCAAAAGGGTTTGTTGGTTTAAGGTGTAGTCCAGAACAACCAGCAGGTACAGAGATGCTTGAAAAGTTCTTATGTGTGCACACAAAATCATCATTAGTATTTGTTACTCAAATGATATTATTTCCTAATAACATTTTAAATGTAAACATTTGACATATATCATTAAGATCAGTAATATCATGTGACAGAGCACAGTTCAGTGAACAAATTCACTGAAGCTCAATTGAATTTTTTATCAAACCCACTCTTCCACTGCAGACGGGAACTCCAGCTGTGCTCATGTTACTCGTTAGCTGGTAATCAAACATTTGTAGTTAATTAGCTGGTGTCTTTGCTGTAGACGACTGCCTGGCATGCAACATGGCTCCATCTCTGGCACCATACTTCAGTGGAGAAGAAGTGCTGAGATATACGGATGATTGTGAAAACCTGAATATATGTCAAATATACTGCATAATAATGGATTACTAGAATTATTAGATCGAGAATACATATCACAAGCATGTCTATATTATATAAATGTTTATATATTTAATTTATATATTATATATTTGACATATGTGTCTGTCTTTTGTACACTGATCTGCACGGAACATTTAACAAGTGATCTTTTATTTTCTTCACACTGCAATAAGACTATAATGAGTCTCTTTACTACCAGGCAGGACACCACTGATGTCCTGCTGTCTGAGCTGTGCAGATATAAACCTACTGCTACATTATCAGTTTATTGTCATCTTTATTATGATTATAATTACTACTTCTACCTTATTTCTACCTGGCCTGCTGCTGTTACTACAGCTTCACTCTCCGGTCACTATGGCTCCTAGAGGTAATATTTTATCTCATATCTCTATAGTGCAATAACTTCATATATTATTCATACTTAATATATCCACTTTGCCCTGCTTACTGTTACTTACTGTTTGTTGTTAAGAACTCTAATAATATATGTCTGTTCCTGTGTGCAATATGTACAGTACTGAGACACTGCAATTTTTTGGGGATCAGTAAAGTGCTATCTTATCTTACCTGCTATCTTATTGTTCGAGATCCTAACAGCTATTTTTGGTATATGTGATTAAATGTGCTCTGATTAATTTAAACGGTGAATACATTCCCAGCTAAAATTTCAACGCTAATTCAACGTTAAAGTTACGTTTGAATCAATGTTGGATTTGGTGCTGATTTTGAAAAGTGAATCAGTGTTGAGACTTTTAACCTTGAATAAGCCATAGCCTGGGATGCTCAAAATTGTATGGGAGAGGGAAAATTAAATGTATGATATGATGAAAAATAAACATAATGTATATTTTATTATATTCTCTGTTTATAAATTCAGTTTTTTTAAACCATTTATATGTTTTATATATATATATATATATATATATATATATATATATACATATGTTCACTATGCCTATAATAATAATAAATACCTTTGAGAAACCTTAATTCAATGCCAGTGTTGTTTGTACTTCTCTTTTTTCATCCCTTCATCCAACCATTTTTTTAAATTGTATGGTGATCAAAATGTAATCAAAATGTAATAAAAAGATATAATTAAAAAGGCAGAATGTTGGAGACATGTTGATTAAATGTTAAAATTGCAACCATTTAACATTAAATGTTGTTTCAACGTTGTTTCATTGTTCATTTGTTACATTAAAACACAACAGACATTGTTTCAACCACATTTCTTCGTCGAAGGTCGGTTGTAACAGCTGTTCAAAGATATGCCATGAAGTGCAAACATGCATTTGAAATGGGTAGGTAAGATAAGCTCTTCTAATATGTATGTATTCTTTTTTTCTGGCTCATAGATTAGAAACGTTAAATTCTCCAAGACAAAAGTAACCTGGCTGACAAATGTGTATGGCAAGATGAGTAACACAGCAAAATTCCTAAGATCTGATGTACTTCAGTTCATGTGTGACTACATGTATTAAAAAAGTAATATATATATATATATATATATATATATATATATATATATATATATATATATATATATATATTATACACTTAATAATAAGTAAATAAATAATATATTTATATAGTATATTATATTTAAATGTATATATATTTTTTTTATTTATTATTAAGTATTAGTATAGAGCAAATCTGAGAGTGTATTATTATTTTATATATTATTATAGTTTAATAGTGCTCAGTGGTTCTGAAGGTCATGCCTCTGCCGCTGGAGAGCTGGCATTCAAAAACAGAAGACAGATGCTAAACAGTTTTGTCCTTAGTAAGCAGACGCTATCCTGCTCCCAGAACACGGAAAAGGCCTGTAAGTGTGGTGTTAACTGCTATGGTCATGGTCCATCCTGTCCTGTGTGGTTCTTTACCTGAGAAGAGGGTCCCTGTAGAGCCTATACCCAGAGCAGCAGGATATCCTGCAACATGCAAACACAGATACAGCTACAATTACTCACAATTAAATGGACAGAGCACACTTACACTTTTACTGCTATGCCTGTCTGGCATTACTAGAACCTCTGACACCAGAGAAACTCAGAACTGACTGAAAATCAGACAGCTGCAATATTTACGCAGATCTTAAACAGACTGAAAAAAGCAATGCATTGAATTTACTTGACTCAAAATAATGGTTCTGTAAGATATCATAAGGAGAGTTGGTGGTTTTGCTTTAACCCCTAAGTATTATGAGTCAGATTGGAGCAAAAAAGTGGACTACTGGGGTGGACTATTTATATTATATATATATATATATATATATATATATATATATTTGTAACTAGAAATTATGTTATCTGGGGATCCAGGTATATTTCAGTGGGCTGAGTATTGGCTACACTGAGTCTGAACTGGGTATTGGGGTTCTAATGGACACAATCTGCAGCAGTGAGGCTCGTTCTCAGAAATTAAAGTGGTATTAAAGTAAATCTTTGAAGTAAAAGTATTTCAAAGTAGAAAATAAAAATAAATAATGCTGGGTTGTTGTTTCTACCTACATTCTGGACTGAAATGACCATTTTGGGTCATTTTGTTGGGCTATTTCCGCAGTTCAGGGTTTCGCAGAGCTTTTGTGTAGCCCAGCTGCTAAGCTAGTGTCATAGTACCAACCCAGCCAATGGGTCAGCATTAATCAACAGCAGCTTTTCAATTAAAATAGAAGAATTTAATCAGAATAATCATTGCAGAATATCTGCAGTCATGGTGGAAAGGTACATGTAGGGCATTGCAAGGCAAAAATGGTCCCCATTGGGATCATGGTGACCGCTGGATCCTATTCCCACCACAGTAGAGAAATCTGAGTTGGCCAGTTTATCTACAATTAAGCACAATTTCACACTAAATCTAAAAACAATTGAGAATTATGGGAATTTAATTTTTCAGAATTAAATTTTTTAAATGTAGGGTTTTTAAAATTTTCAGTGGAGGGATACATTGTAGGCCGCTGTGTGGCAAAATAGTCCCCCCAAAAATCATATTTTTTTTAGATTTTCAATTTTTTCACTATCATCAACATAGCTTATAAAACTCAGAGGACTTGTCTAGGATCACTGGTGGGTTTAGATAGTAAATAAAAATGCCTTTATTTGTGTTGTCATCAGAGACTTCAGAGACATCTCTACAGTTAACCCTTTCTCCCCAAACACCAACTCTGCATGACTCTGAATGACTGTTCTCATGTAAAATATACTAAATATTAAATAACCCAAGGTTTTAAAAACAAGTGGACCTGCATCAGGACATTCCCAATGTACAATTTGAGTCATGCACATTCAATGCAACACAATCCCTGCCTTCCCTGCTCCTCAGTACAATGGATAACTGCAATGGTAAGCATCTGTCATCTGTCCTTCAATAAAACAGACCATCATTTAAGAATGTTTGCTGTTACTTAACTGTTTCATCTTATTTCTAGCGGCAAATCATCTCGAGGCTTGTTTAGGGCGCCCTCGCCGAACTTTAGGCCTCTTCCCTCATAAGCTAAAGGAGCAGAGATGACGTCTGCTCAAACACTCTCTCAAACACGGCTTTCAGCACATATCTGTTACTATGAAATGTACACTGCCGGCAGCAGCTAACGATCGCGAGTGGGCCTCTACCTGTTCGGATCTTGATGTACCAGAGGGCGCCGATGAGCAGGACTCCGATCAGAAACCCTCCGAACGCGATGCCCAGGACGGACGGCAGACCGAACTCGAGGCAGAAATCTGAAACACAGACACCAGCAGGGGGAGTTACTGAGGGACCAGTGAGAATCGCTGTTGATACTGATACATCAGGCCAGGTTTAACCCTAAACTATCTAGAACCTCATGTTCTGGATCTGAACTGAAGTGTGAGGAATGGTGTCATCCTGCTATAGACATTAATAGCTAGTTACCTATCTATCTATCTATCTATCTATATATATATATATATATATATATAAAACCCAGTCTGTCCGATCTACATCACAGGCTGAGTATATATGGATCAGAATATACAGTCTTCTACAATCAAAAGTCACATATCCTACAGAGACACACCTCTACACAATTAATAATTAATAATTAAATTATTGTTTATTTACTCAATGTAACAAATTTAACATAAACAAACAAATAAATACTTGAATAAATGAATAAATAAACTGCAAAAATATATGTAAAATAATAAATTATTTAAAATCTCAGTAATTAAACTACAGATTTACAGCTGGGACTGATTCTAATACACAACTACTAGATATAAATATAATAAATAATAAATGTTACTGGACTTATCAGAAAGTCCTTATAATGGGCTACTTTTTTTCTATAATATTTTATAATACTGATATTCATAATACAGGTATGAATACCTTTCACAACATTAGCATCTGTTGCCTGTGTTTATGTGTCCCAGTACTAATCTAATCTTAATAAACAAATAAAAAGTTGTTCACAAAATACATCAATGACATATTAATATTTATTAATTAACTAATTATTTTTAATTATATACAAAAATGTCAGGGCTGGCCAATCATCTCAGTTCATTCAACCACAAATTTAAATTTGGCAACTCCATTAAACAAAATAATAAATATAATAAACAATAGATATTACTGATCTTATTAGAAAGCTTTGACAATACTTTACTGGTGACTTACAATGAATCTAATCAGAATATGTCCACTTTTAATTGCCCAAGGTTAGCACTGTTAGCATTGTTAGTGTGTATGACAGTTGATTAAAGCGTATTATATGGTTTATATATGGATTATATTTTGCGTATCCCAACACAATGGAAAGACGTCTACATTTATGGCATTTAGCTGGCGCTCTTATCCAGAGCGACTTACAAAGGTTACTCGTATTACAGAGGTGAGCCAACGTGGTGTTAGGAGTCTTGCCCAAGGACTCTTATTGGTGTAGCACAGCATAGTCACCCAGACTGGTAATCGAACCCTAGTCTCCCACGTGGTGTGGTAGATTACTGGCAGGTAGTGGTATTATGTTATAGGTATGTTGCACCACACCAACCACATCTACACCAACAAAGACGTCTACAGATAGTAGTTGGACAATACTGAGTGTACGGCGGATTCAATGAGTCACTAACAGATAGAAATGCTAGTAAACTGTATAACACTACTGCTGTTACTACTGTTGAGGTGTGGTGCGGCCATCTTGGATTTTGAACCCTGGGTTGGTGAGGCTCTCTCGACTTTGCGAGTAGGAAATCCCACTAGTAGGGGGGTTCCAGTTGAAATTGTCCTACTAGGAACTCAGAAAATCAGACATCCCAGTTCAAATGGAACGTATCATTAGTATGGAATAAGACTCAAGACTTGATTGGGCCACATTTATCAAGAGTTTCAGAGTGAGGTCAGGTTGGTTTTCACTGGGGCTTGTGGTTCTATCCAATGACATTTAAAAGAGCATAAGCTGTTATCAGGGCATTTATGTAATACAATTTATACCAATAATGTAATCTTATTATTTTATTATTGGGAAAATATACAATTTGAGGCTGATTATTTGTAATACTTTATGTTGTTTTATATTTTTGAGTTTTTGCATTTTGTTACATTTGTGGTTTTATAATATTATTGAGGAATTATTAAAAGATTAAATGCTGTAGCATGTTTTGCAATAATTGCATATAAATAATATAGAATGGTTATTTTTGTCCAGTTGTCATTATCAGCACAGCAGCCCTCAGTTCCTCTATGCTATGGTGACTTCCAGATCAGCATGTGCACTATCAGAGGTTTGATAAATGTGGGCCAGTGTTGTTTTCAGTAACGCAATAGAAACAGTGGTCTTGTGATGATGTCCAACAATCGTCTCTTTTTATCTTCTGCAAAAGGGAACATTATCCCAGGCTTTGTTGCTTGTTCTGGAAAACCTTGGTGGCAATAACCCGCCCTCCTAGCGAACATGTGTACTGAGAGGACAGTCATAGAGGACACTGAGGACTATCTGTAAGCACAATGTTCTCCCAGAGGACCTTTCAGGCTCTCCTGACTGATCGCTTGCCTTTCTGCACCCGCAGAGGACAAACCAAGGAGCTTCAGTTTGCGGCGATGTTCTTTTTCTCGTTGCTAACCTTTCAGTCATGGTGCTGCTGTACATAAATGATCAATTTAACATCTTTTACTCACTTAACAAAAACACGGGGCAGAGTGAAACTGAGTCGGTTTACAGTGAGTGGTCAGATTTACTTTATCAGTGTTTGTTTGGTCAATTAAACCTGGTTGAATAAAAACTCAGCAGTGTTTCCACTGTCTCCAGGCATCCTCTAGTTGACCCTTTTGTGTGGTTTTCCCTTCTGTATGTCTTTCTTATCATTGCCGTCATATATATATATATAATAATGTTATATTGTGTTCAGTATACCTAAGCTGTGAGTTGAATTGAAAGGACCTATGTATATATATATATATGTTGAGCCCATCTGGGACATTATGTCTCGCTCCATCCACCAACGTCACGTTGCACCACAGACTGTCCTGGAGTTGGCGAATGCTTTAGTCCAGGTCTGGGAGGAGATCCCTCAGGATGTCAGGGCTGCCACCTCATCAGGAGCATGCCCAGGCATTGTAGGGAGGTCATACAGGCACGTGGAGGCCACACACAATACTGAGCCTCATTTTGACTTGTTTTAAGGACATTACATCAAAGTTGGATCAGCCTGTAGTGTGTTTCTCCACTTTAATTTTGTGTGTGACTCCAAATCCAGGCCTCCATTGGTTAATAAATTTGATTTTCATTGATGATTTTTGTGTGATTTTGTTGTCAGCACATTCAACTTTGTACAGAACAAAGTCTTCAATGAGAATATTTCATTCATTCAGATCTAGGATGTGTTATTTGAGTGTTCCCTTTTTTTAAACAGTGTATATATATATATATATATATATAGGTACCTAATCTGTGAGTTGAATTGAAAAGAGCTGATTTGGTCATATAGGATATTATGGCTATTTCATGCTGTTTTCTTTGCTAAATGTATAAATGTGTGTGTATTAGTGTACATTAACATGCTGTAGTCGCATGGATTGAGAGGTATTTGCACCCTCACACAGGTCTACAGGTCTCCCCCAGCCTCAACATCCTAACTACGGTGGGATCCCGTGTTTCCCCAGTGTCCTCTCTTTAGAAAACCATCTAATGACTTTAAGATAAGGATCAGAACACTTTCAAACAGATGTGTCCAAACTTTTGACTGCTACTGTATGTGTGACACTTAATATTCTGTAATGTATGTTAAAAAAATATAGTTAACAACTTTAAAAAGCATAATTTGTGGAATTATAGTTGTAATACTTATAATGTATAATGTATATAATGTATATAATGTATAAATATAATGGCTTGCCTTATATGCTGTTAGTAGTATGTATTGCTTTATGTAATACAGGGTTATAAAGGGCATTTATGTAATACAATTTTACCAATTATGTAACATCTTATTATTTTATTATTGGGAAAATATAAAATTTTAGGCTGATCATTTGTAATACTTTATGTTGTTTTATATTTTTGAGTTTAGTGCATTTTGTTACATTTGTGAAATTATTGTATTATTAAGGAATTATTAAAAGATTAAGTGCTGTAGTATGTTTTGCAACAATTGCACATAAATAATATAGAGTAAAATGAAATATTTTACAATATCAAGCAATACATTTCCAATTATTTGAGTCTTTTAGGTGGTTATTTTTGTCCAGTTGTCATTATCAGCCCAGCAGCCCTCAGTTCCTCTATGCTATGGTGACTACATTCTAATGAGGATGCGAATGTTTATGTAACACGATGTCTTGTACACTATAGAAGAGCTCCCTGGGGCTTGGAGTTGGGTTTTCGTGCCTTGGATCAGATCTGGTTTATTTTATAACACCCCACACTCTTTGTTTTTCTACCCCAACACGGCACTTTGCGAGACAACAGAGAGTTATTTGCGTCGAAATCTCAAAGCTGAGCAAACAGAAGCAGGAAATGTTGGAGCAGGTGGCCGGGGGGAGATGAACTCCAAGTCCCAGCAACCCCTCTAAACAGGAAGGATAGCCCTGGGGGAGTCACGTCCTGCTTGACACCACTCCACCCTTTACCACAAGCACATCCTAACACTTTCAGGTACTTTTCCATGTTCCTCTGGGATTGTGATTAGCACCTTTTCTCTTTTTACCCCAAACGTAGGCCTCTGAATGTATCTGGACATCTTTAGACGTTTGCAAGTCCTAATCGTGGTGAGGTGAGTGGGGCCTCCATGAGATTCAGTTAGCCTTGGGTGCCCAGGGCCTGTCACTGGTATACCGGTTGTCCTTCCTTGAAGCACTTGTGGTAGGTACTGACCACTGCATACCGGGAACACCCTACAAGACCTGCCTGATGTTTTGGAGACATACTGACCCAGTCATCATCTAGAACACCTTCATCACCTTCAAGAACTGACTGTTCACTCGCTGCCGAACATATCTACCCCTACAGATGCCACAGTAGATGAAAATAATTAGTGTTATTCATAACACCTGTCAGTGGTTTTAATGTTATGGCTGATTAGTGTGTAAATCTTTACACTTGTATAACAGCTATATTAGAGACTGGGCTAAGCACTGCTGCTCAAACAAGCTGCTTACGCTTTTCACCGCTGTTCACACAACAGTGCTGCATGTGAAGGTCTGGCATCTCTGTTGGTTCCTGTAGTCGACGTGTTGGATGTGGAGAAATGTCAAAGAAAGCTGCTTTGACAAGGGTCAGATCGTCATGTCCAGACGACTAGGTTAGAGCATCACCCGGACAGTAAGGCTCGAAAGGGCTCCTAGTCAGCAGTGATGAGTCCCTAAAGATGGTGGTCCGAGGAGATACAGACCACCAACTGGCGAAAGGGTAATGAAGACTATTCCGTCTGGGTGAAACCAACAGACGACAACTGCGGCACAAGAACATAAATGTTTAATAATGGTTACGGGAGGTTTTATGCTGTTTATGAAGCTTTGTAGCTAAAGCCAAGTCAGAGTGCCCATGCTAACGCCTGTCCACCATCAAAAAAGCACCTGCAAGCCTTAGAACAGGACCAATGTAGGAGGGTCTCTTGGCCTGATCAGTCCTGTTGACAATTCCATGAGGATGGCACCAGGATGCAATCTAGGAAGAAGACAAACCAGTGAAGGGAGTGTGATGCTCTGGGCAGAACCCTTGGTCTAGGTATCCATGTGGCCATCAATTTGACACGTGCCACCTACTGTACCTAAACACCCATGAATTCCAGTGGTATTTCCCAGTGGTTATACACACAGGTCAGGACCAGTTTTAGGAACATGGTGAAGAGTTCGTATGGCCTCCATAATCTCTGGATCTCAGTCTGATTGAGCATCTATGAGCATGCTGGAACAAGTCCATCTGATCCATGGAGGCCTCACTTCACAAGATCTTAAGATCTTAGGATCTTAGGATCTGCTGCTGATGTCTTGGTACCAGATACCACAGGACACCTTCAGAGGTCTTGTGGAGGCCAATGCCTTGATGGGTCAGAGCAGATTTGGAGGCACAACGAGGACCTACTAGAGCTTGTTAACCTCTCCAAAGGTCTCCAGAGGTTCAGTCTTCTGGCTCAGCCTTGGAGAAAGCTATGGGTAACTTCAGTTGAAGCTGTGAAATGTAATTTTTCACCAAACCATTGCTTTAATATCCCTTAAGAAAAGATACTACCAGCCTGCTTTACCAAAGGGCAGTTTGGACTAAACAGTAAATGAACCACATCCAGCTTTGGTCATCCAACTCTGGCGGCCAACTGCTGCTTCGAGTCACGTCCTGAAGTGATGAGGAGGCTGGAAGGGGACAACGAGGACAGAGCGTGAAAAACAAAAGCTGCAGCAAGTCTCGCCTGTCCGTGATTCAAACCTAGCGCCGAAGTGATGAAGCCACATCCTCTTGCGTGGCTAAAATTGAGAATGTGGCAGGAAAAAATAAGCGGCGCGCCAAGACCAGAGGTTTTGTGAGCGTAGCAAAAACACGACCCCGTGTCAGGCATGTTTTCCTTCGGCTTTTTTTTTTATGTGTTAAAGTCAAATATAATGGGCTTCCCTCCAGGCTGAGGAATGCGTGGCTCATTCCTGACTCATCTGCCCGGGGACTCTCTTCCCACTTTGAAGAGCAACACCTTCCCCTCTTTGTGCGTGGCTGACAATAGCAGCCATTGCCCCGTGTTCGGACGGCCACGCGCACCGGACCTCGGACACAATAAATCCCCCACTGGCTCATTATTTCTGATTGCGGCCACAAGGTCAGCTAACAGGCCTTCCTATGAACCTCCCCTCCTCTGCCTCCCCCCACATCCTGACCTCATCTCCATGACGACTGTTTACGTCAGTCACTAGCGCGAGCCTCGGCCGGACCTGCATGGAATATTTCAGTCTGGAGAACAGAGCTGTTCGAAGCTCAAGACAATGAGGTGTCCTCCTGTTGTTGGGTTTGCAATTCGTGGAATTCAGAGCTGTTTTTGTTTTGTTTGGGTTTGTTTTTTTTTTTTTGTTGTTGTTTTTTTCTGTTTCGGTCACACTTATTCGGTCGTCCGTTATCTCATCTACAAACTGTCAAATACTCGACAAACACTCAGCAGCAAGCGGTTTCAGGGTTAGGTTTAGGTTACAAGGCTAATGCAGCTAACAAGCGATGTGCTTAATAATGCTACCACTGTTTCTCATCTATTTGTCACAGTTTTGTCCCATGTCTCTAAATAACAGTCAATCGTACATCATAAGAAACCACAACCATCAGAGATCATATGCCACTATGATAGGCGTAGGTATTATGCTAAAAATTAAACCTACAGTTTCTTGCTAACTGACATTAGCAAGGCCTTTTTAGCACTGCATGGCTGTAAAGCCATAATGAAGCCTGATTCTGTCCAATGAGTACTGGGCATCTCCACCCAGTTTGAGGGGAGCAGTACTAACTACTGGTGAGGTACACTATAAGGTGAGCTGGGGAATTGGGCAGCCCATCTCTTCCCCAACTCCCCAACCCATCCCAGAAGTACTGGATGGAGCTCCACCATCATTCATAATTCCAGAGAGCACAGTTCCACAGCTCCACTGCTCCACAGCTCAATGCCCCTCTACACCCCTCTAGCTAGTCCACCTATGTGTGTGCATTTGCACATGAGTGTCAGCAAGTAGCTGATTGCATTTATTAGATGTTAACTGGTTTAACCAGCTGGTTTGCCACCATAACGTATGTTTTGGATGACCTGTGGATGACCAGCTATTCAACCACCTTGACCATCAAAGACCAACTTAGACCATAATGACCTTCATACATGGGTCACACAGTTTCCTCAAAAGAAACTAGAAGCCAGCAAAGCAAAGCAAAACTCATCTCTGTATTTAAGTCTGACTGTTTTCCCCCCAAGCAGAAACAATATTTAAATCATGCACAATGTACCTTGACCAGAAGCCTGAATGGTGGTCTCATTTCCATATGATTTATGTTCTGTAGCCCTCTGCAGAAAGTGAACGCATCTAAATTGAGGGCAGTGTATCTTATTTTGCTTATGACTCGATTGTTATGAGAATATTACAAGATTGTTTTATTATTAACTCGATTCAAGGACTTATTAGTAGATCCTTCAAGCAATTGTATTTCTAGGGGTGTGATTCTCGCTTCTAATGTGAGAGAGCCTGTGTCCATCACGGAGCCCCCAATTCTTATTACTCGTATATTGGTCCAGGGCACTGTGGCTTTACTAATATATGGCGTGTTAAAAGTCTAAACCAATGAAAATGACCTAAAATAGCTAAAATATGATTCAAAACAACTAAAATATATTTTTGAAAGAAAACAAATAATACCTACTAGATTAGGTTTTCACTTGACAAGATATTTATTGCTGTTTTCAGATTGCTGTGTGAATTTTATAATACATTTATAATACATAAACACAAGTTTATTAATTGTATGTGTATTAATAGATGATCAAAGCTGTTCCTATAAATTAATCTTTTCCTCTTTTTGATCTCCCATTTGTTTTGTCTTTGAGGGAAAGTATGATTTAAGGTTTCAAATTCAACAAATAAATCTAAATAAATCTAAATAAATCTAAATAAAATAACAAAAAGGGTAAGGTTAGTCTCTGTTAGCCTAAATTAAACTTGTTAGCATTTTCCAGGTTAGTCAGTGTTATCACCATATTGGCCCTCCTGGCAAGTGTTAGCTTATTAGCACAGCCTTAGCTATTTTGTATGCTAGGCTAAAGTTGTCTTCTTGCTTAAAATATTTATCTACACCTATCGACCCATGACTTTTGAGGTTCCTCCTAGAGCAACTGATTGACGGCTGTAATGTGTACAATTCATTCAATTGCAAAAAGTAAGACAATTAAGACCAGATCGATTCTTCATACTTTTTGACTTTTCCTGCACATTACTTTTCTCACCACGACACTGTATGTCCTATTGTGCAAATAAATAAATACATGAGCTGCAAATTTTAAGCCATTTTATCCAATGAACTAATCTTTGAGTTAAAACACATCCTGTAATGCTCTTATGTCATCTCCTAAAGATAAAGATCAGACATACTGTCCACATTTAGCATTTAGTGGTGACTATTTCACTGCAAATGTACTCACTTTGTGATGGACCATACCCCTTGATGACCTGCACACTCTTCTTCACCAGCTGCGGTTGTGTACAATTCTGCAAAATAAACAAATAAATAAAGGAACGGCGGGGTAATTAGCTAAGAACAGACATTACTTTGGTAAGGACGTGTGTGTTCTGAATGGAAATGAATGAATGTCTTCTAATTCGGTTTCAGCCGAGCAAACGGCAGACATGATTAGTCTTAATTTTTCATTATTCGACACCGCAGTGACAAATGTTAGCTTCTGACTGGTCAGTGGGTGGCCATAATTCTTCTTTAATGGTCACTGATTGATGACTGCTGCTTGTTAATGATGTGTGCATTAGTAAATTCACTCTCAGAGGGCCTGAGCACACTCATTTCGAAATTCAGAGCAGGAACTGCCGGGGTGGCTGTTTGGAGAGGAATGCTTTCGCAATGAAAGGAGTCGGAGTGGTCTCTCTCCACAGTCTGGCTGAAAGAAAATGTGGTCAAAGCGCTCCAAAGTGGTCAGTCTTTTCTAATGGAGGCTGAGGAAACTAAATACAGGCGAGGGAATTTCAGCTTTTTGAGATCACACCTAAAATGTTTATTATGACTGAAATTTCTAAAGCAAGCATGTCATTTATTCTCATTTATACAAGCATGTCATTTATTCTCTGTTTATCATATTGTTTTATATTTCAATGGCTTTTAAATTCTTGAAACTGGCAAAAAAAGAGCTTTTCAGTAGACCCATGTTGAAAAATAATTATATATAATATTATATAAGTCTTTTATCGTCTGGGTTATGTTATATGTTAGAGTATTTCCCTTCGGTGACTACATTTTAAATTAGCTTACTATAGGCAGAAAAATGTCTTTATTGTTCTTTTTTTCATATTGACATAATTTGAATCTGACAATCGCTCTGTACATTGTATCAGAATTTCATGGTAAATGGACCAATAGAAATGCTCCAAAATTATTTGGAAGGGAATCTTTTTAAACTGTCTTCCATTGAAAGATAGGTATTGTATTATTAACCTTAATAAAGTTACCTTAAGCAACTTAAGTTATACAGATTTTTCAGTAATAAATATTCACTGAAAAATCACTGAATAATCATCGAATAATCACTAAATAATCAGTAATTGTTCACTAAATAATCACTAATTATTCACTGAATAATCACTAATTATTCACGGAATAATCACTAAATAATCACTAATTATTCACTAAATATTCACTGAATAATCACTAATTATTCACTAAATATTCACTAAATAAACACTGAATAATCACTAATTATTCACTAAATAATCACTAATTATTCACTGAATAATCACTCAATAATCACTAAATAAACACTCAATAATCACTCAATAATCACTAAATAATCACTAAATAAACACTGAATAATCACTAATTATTCACTGAATAATCACTAATTATTCACTGAATAATCACTGAATAATAACTAAATAATCACTAATTATTCACTAAATAAACACTGAATAATCACTAATTATTTACTGAATAATCACTCAATAAACACTAAATAAACACTGAATAATCACTAATTATTTACTGAATAATCACTCAATAAACACTAAATAAACACTGAATAATCACTAATTATTCACTGAATAATCACTAAATAATCACTAAATAAACACTGAATAATCACTAATTATTCACTGAATAATCACTAATTATTCACTGAATAATCACTCAATAATCACTAAATAAACACTGAATAATCACTCAATAATCACTGGCCCAGAAATGTATTCATTTTGATCTGTATTCATCTCCTTGATCTGTAGACTCCAGCATTTCTTCTGAACTCATCACAGCTAACAAAACTGATAAGCGTATGACAGGCACATGACGTTAAAGGCAACTCACGCGTACCTGTGCTCGTTCGTGGCAGAACACAATGTTGCACTCTAAATCCCAGCTGTTGGAGTTGGAGGGCAGGTCCTGGAGCGTTTCGAAGGAGAAGCTGAACCTGGCGTTGTTGTGGCAGACCTTAGTGCCGCAGGACTCCTGCTTAATAGGTATTTTCCTCGCCACAGGTGGCAGGCCTTTAGAGTGCGCTGAACAATCCGTCACTCTGATAATCAGGACCCACTCTCCGTTGAACATACTGGAGTAGATCTGTCACGGTTTAAAAAATGGAAGCATTAGTTTGGCCATAAATCTCAGTTATATTAATCTTATAATAAATATAGTTGAACTTAGTATGACTTGCAGTATTTCTTATTTATAGCGTCAAAATAAATGTGAGGAACCTTACATTCATCCAGAAAGGGGTTCTTTAACCCCTTAACCCCTTAAGTTAATGATTCAGTTATTATTCCTAAAGTGAAAACTACTGTTATTACTGTTTCAGGGAAAAGGGTATATGTTTCTGTATAGAATCATCAAAAACATCCCAAAGAACCATTTAAATGGGTTACCTGCTTCAGTCGTTGTTCTCTATGAAAACCAACTGTATATGATTCTGTGTAGCTTCAAAAAGGGTTCCACTATTATACAAGGTCAAGGAACCATTTGTCAGTGCTACATAAACCCAACCTGAAAGGTTCTTATAGAGAAGAACTAGTTAACCAGCCAAATTTTATTTTTTTAATTTTCCTTAATTACAAGGATACGTTTTTTAAATAATGAAAAATAAATCCATCTTTGTAGTTTTCCATATATTGCACTGAATTAAAAGCCTAAGGATGTAATTACACCGGGAATTCAATAACTTAATCCAAAACACAGCAGAAGAATATGTGGAAAATCCCTTCGGCATAGCGCATGCTGCTGTAGCAATTAAATGCAAAACTGAGATACTTAATTTCATTTTAATTCAAGCATGTTTTACTTTAAATCATCAGTTTACAGGGCCAGAAGTCAAACTCCTTTACCTGAGCATAGAGCTTCTTGTTGGACTGCACTTTGGAGCTGGGATCCAGTGGGGACAAGTAGTCTGAGGAGGTGAACAGCTGCATTTGCATGTGAGAAGGAGGAGATGTCGTGCTTTGCACTGCAATAACCTCTAATAATTCTGCAGATTAGGGCAGAGAGAATGTACATAAGTATTTGGACGGCCACCTAAAAATGCAAGATTTACAGGCATTTTAATACAGTCACTACATTTCCACAGGCTCAAAAGTAATTTGAAGTCTGGAACCTATGAAATGGGGGGGGGTATGTAAAAAAATCTGTAATCTAAGTAGTCCCATCGAAATTGATTTCCAAGCCCGCCAGCACTGGACTGTGAGGTTCTCTGGATGTTCACTGATGTTCTTTTGAGGCTGACTGCAATCAAATCAAATTCCTCCTCACAGCAATGTTCCAACATCTAGTTCTTAATTTTTTTAGAACAGAGGAAGCTGTAGCTGCTATCTCTACTCTTTAAAGCCTCTACTGATAGCCTCGACTTCAGAAGAAACCCTGGAGAAGCCAGAGTCTGCAGACGTCTGGACGTTGACTGACTCTGTCCAGTGAACTCAGTGGGAATCTTGTTGAAGACTATTTGCAAACTCAAGGACTCGACAAACTCGACATCCTTTCAGTTTTAGCTTGCTGCATTTGAAACGGGAAGGAAGTCAGTGGTGTATTACCTGGAGCGTGCACCGCGTCGTTAATCTGCAGCTTGATTGTGGGGCTGTTGAGGTGAATCTCTGTGTAGCTGCTGATGGATTTACCACTGAAGTAAGCCAGAGTCTGCTGCTGGAGCTCACTGATGACGCCCGAGAGGTTTCTTGACGGTGGTACGCTCATACCGTTGATCTCTACGAAGTTGTTGGACTGGACAAAAGCAAAGGTGGTGTCTTTTAATGGTGAAGAGGACAATTTAAAAGCACTAGGGATACTTTTGGGCGTGGAACGATGGCAATCCAGTATTGAGAAATCATTAAACATCAATGTTGGAAATTAGAAGTACTTTATCGATGAACACAGGCCCAGTCATGGGAGCCACAGCATAAGTCCCGCCCCTGTCTGCCCAGTTTACACTGATAGGCTGCACCCAGATACTTAGTTTTGATACCTGAGAGTGGTTTCAGTGAATGCCGGTAAATAAGAGCTGATAATAAAGCTCCTGAAACCCAAACTTTTGCTTGGGGTGCCTTTTTAATTTCTCCTATTTGGGATTAGTAAGACCTAACAAGTATAAAAACTAAACTTAGTCTTTGTACAGAACGTGTCCGAAGGCCGAAGGGTCATAGTTAAAAAAAAATTAAGTATCCTTAAATGTCCCCATATAAGGACGCAGGGTCCTTATTAGATTAGGTTAAACACCAAGCATCTGGGTGTAGCCTATCTAAGTAAAGTGGGAAGAGAGGGGCGGGGTTTATGCTATGACCACACCCACACAATTAAATGACTAAGAAGACAACATGAATTATATAAAATAAATCAAATACTAAAAATACCAAGAATTTCTGTATTTATATTTAATAGATCCTAAAATATACTGTATAAATATACATAAACAAAAACATAATATAATATATATTGTATATATCAGTACAGTTCACATAATAAAGCTATACAATTTATATTAGATTATATATATATATATATATATATTATAACTATATAATATTTTAGAAGCTATATTTTAAACTATGTGAATATGTAACAATTCAATCATATCTAATATTAATTAATATTTCTATCAGAAATATAAATATTTCTGATAATATGTACGTTTGTAGGTATTTGTAGGTACTAGGTATTCAGGCCTTTTACTCGAAACACTACACTAGAGATCTACGAATGCCCTGCTGATGTCTGAAATATTTCTCTCACCAGAGGAATGACATTTTCAGCCTTGATCTTCCACTGGGTTCCAGCCGGACCCCTCAACACCAGTCTGGCATTTGAAGGCTTAACCTCCACTACAACATCACTGAAAAAAATAGGTAGGTTCAGTAATCAGAGTTAAAATTACCTTTTTGCTGCACAAACATGTCAAGAATTGTTTTTGCAAATTCAATACAAAGTTATTTTTCATATATATATATATATATATATATATATATATATATATATATATACACAGTCTTGTCAAAATGTGTCCACTGCTCGCAAATTCGTCCGAAGTTTGGCCTGAACATGACTCGTGGGGGGCGGTCAAAAACTTTATTACACACAGCAGCTGTGCTGCGCTGACCAATCAGGCAAAAGCAACATACACCTAGACAGCTCCGCCATTTACGGCATATATAGAGCACAGCAGCTGCCTCGGCCCACGTCTTTTTCCGGTGCATCATGTAGAGTGTTTAATCTCCAGATTTATAGCCAAGTACAGTTAAACATAAAAAAATAATGAGAATAATTATTTAATTTAAAAAAGAATAATTATTGAATTACAAAAGTAAAAAAGAATAATAAATAGAATAATTATTTAATTTTAAAAATAGAATAATTGTTTAATTGAAAAAATAAATATATAATTCTGAAAAATTAAGAGACCACCTGAATTTATTTTCTTAAATCTGCATCTCTACCTGTAAGGCAGTCATTTTATTTCAGGCGTTTCAACAAACTAAGCTGAGTTAGCTGAATCTGCAGAGTATGAACGGCATATAGTCCCAACAGCAATGTGAAAGACTAGTGGAGAGCCGGCCGAGACATGAGAGCTGTGATTGGCTGTCGAGGTTATTATTTCACCATAGTGATTCTGAATGCTCTCAGAGTTCAGATATTAGTACTGTGATTAAATCTGAATAATAACTTCTTTACATTATAATTATTATCATCATTTATTTGTATTATTTGAGCAGCTGTTTTTGAGCAGTTGTCATGTCTGCAAATACATAAATGCTCTAAATAGTAACATTTTTATTTAGAATTTAGGAGATATGTTGTCCATGATTTAATTAATACATGCAAATGTTCATTTGAATTTGCCTATAAATAGTAAAACCAGAGAAAGTGATCATGTAGGGTGGTCTCTTCATTTTTTTCGAAGCTGTATATGTACTTAGTGACAATTGTTGACTAGAAATTCAAGAAACGATGGACAGTCTGACCGGTCGTCAACCCCTTGCTGCAGAAAAACCTATGCAGAATGACTCGGACCAGCACCTTCTATTTGACTCACCTAATGTTCACATCATCAGGAATATTGATAATATGCAGCTCGTCCTCAGTTTTCTTGGTTGAGCAGAACTTAACAGCTCCCGCGGAAGATGTCAATTTGACTAGAGGCTTCTGCTTTGGGAATTCCTTCCTCAGTGTGCAGTCTAAAGGCAGCGGCATGTCTGAAAGAGAGCATTCGGTTCATTTCACTGTAAGCTTACTGTTAAATTCATTCGATTATTATTTAAAATGTCATTATTAAATAACACTTCACATATACAGCCTTTATTTTGAGTTCTCTTTAGTCATTTCAGTCTTAGAAATCTGTATGTCTTTTTTTTGGTTCTGCAGTGCACAGATGATCCACAAGGGGGATTAAGAAAATATGTATCTAATTATATATATATATATATATATATATATATATATATATATATATATATATATATATATATATATATATATATATATAGTCATTTATATATTATTTAATAACAATTTATATAAGATAATTAATTATTTAATTACCACACTGATGTAACAAATATGACAAACCTGGGGTTAAGCCCTCATTTACCAAACTTGGGTTATAAATTATAGCAGGTAGTTAATGAACACATTGATGGAAAATCATGACTTTTTGTAGGAATATTAATGTATTCATTTTAATATTACTGTTTTACTAAGCAAATAAACAGCTGCTTTACCTCTAATTTAATTACCAAGGGACTTAAAGTCCATATATTGGCCTGTCCCACTCCTATACACTGTTTTAAGGAGTGTTTCAGAATGAGGGACAATACCGTATAATTTGATTTTAAGGGAAATAGGTGGACGCATGTCCACGTAAACAAATAAAATAAAAATAAAAAATAAAATCCAGGACAAATGTAGGATTTTAGGCCTTTAAACTGAAAAGGGTGGATGATGCATGTGCAGCACAGGCCTACCTTTCATTTGAACCAGGTCGATCTGCTCTGGATCTTGCACTGTGGTAAATGACGTTACCCCTCCAAACTCTTGCTTTGCCCAGTTCACGAGGGCACTGCTGTTTAGATTCGGGGCAGTGGAAATCTTTCCCACACTGAACCTCAGAGAGCTTCCTTCTGTCACCTGTGGGATACATGGGAAAGCTGTCTTTAGTGAAGGCTGTAGCTGCAGTAAATGTCTCTGAGGTCCGAGGCATTAAACCAGGGACCTTCCTGCTGAGCGAAATAAGGAGAAGAGTGAGTTTCCCGAAGAAAACACAGACTTATGATGTTGCTATGGTATTCCAGATGTTTGCTATGGTGCTGCTAGGTGGCTGATATGAAGTGGTTTAGTGGTTGCTATGGTGTTGCTAGGTGGTTGCTATGGTATCACATGTGGTTGCTACAGTGTTTCTAGATGGTTGCTAGAGTATGAGTATCAATTTAACAGGCTGGTAACAAAGCATTTATTGTACAATATTGCTATGGTTGCTATGACGTTGCTATGGAGTTTGCTATAGTGTTGCTAGGTGGTTCATATGGAGTTGTTTAGTGGTTGCTGGGTGGCTTCTACGGTGTTAGCATGTGGTTGCTATGCAATCACATGTGGTTGCTACAGTGTTTCTAGGTGGCTGCTCGAGTATATTGCTGTTCAATTTAACAGGCTGGTAACAAAGAGTTTTTTGTACATTGCTGCTATGGTTGCTAAGATGTTGTTATAGTGTTGATACATGCTTTCGAAGGTTTTCCAGGTGGTTGCTATGCTGTTGCTAGGTGGTTCATATGGAGTTGCTTTGTGGTTGCTGGGTGGTTGCATTGGTGTTGCTAGGTGGTTCATGTGAAGTTGTTTAGTGGTTGCTATAGTGTTGCTAGGTGGTTGCTATGTTATCACATGTGGTTGCTGCAGTGTTTTAAGATGGTTGCTAGAGTATCAATTTAACAGGCTGGTAACAAAGCGTTCATTTGTACATTTCTGCTATGGTTGCTTTGATGTCATGGTATTTGCTATAGTGTTGCTAGGTGTTTCATATAGAGTTCTTTAGTGGTTGCTGGGTGGCTGCTATGTTATCACACATTGTTGCGACAGTGTTTCTAGGTGGCTGCTAGAGTGAGTCCCTGCTCAATTTAACAGGGTGGTTACAAAGTGTTTATTGTATATGACTGCTATGGTTCCTATGATGTTGCTATGGTGCAGATACATGATCTCTATGATATTCCAGGTGGTTTCTGTGGTCTCACTGCTATGTACGTTGCTATGTTGCATGGTTGCAACAGTGTTTCTAGGTGGTTGCTATAGTATATTGCTGTTCGATGTGTTTATTGTACATCGATTGATATGGCATTGGTTGCTATGGCATTCCAGGTGGTTGCTATGGTGTTAGTAGGTGGATGTTTAGTGGTTGCTGTTGTGTTGCTTTGTCATTGCCATGTTTTCAAATGTGGTTGCTATGGTGTTGCTAGGTGGTTGTTATAGTATATGGCTTTTAAATATGCAACAGGGTGGTCACAAAGTGTTTAGTGTGCATTCTCGCTGTGGTTGCTATGGCGTTGCCATTGAGTATTGCATAACAGGGTGCTAAGGAAGTGTGTATTCTGCTTTATTACAACTAATAATGTCATTATTATTGATTTTCAATTAATAAAATATTTACTAATACATTTATAATGAAACAAATTCAGGCCTTATTAAAAAAAGGTCTTTATAAACCCCTATTTTATAAAGAAAGCCCAAATATATGTGGGCATGGTTTAGCAAGACTGACCCCAGCTCTCACAGTTCTGACCGCCGAGGGTACATTCATGATTCTATTCATTCATGGCTTAAGGATTACGTAATGGCCAGACTTCCTCTGCGCTGCCCAGAAGGTGCAGACTGAGTCGTCTTGTTTATCACTAAATAAAATCAGAATCTAATTTAAAGAGATTTGCTCCTCATTTGCTAACTGACAGCAGTCTGACAACATCTCTCTTTCGCTTTCCCTGTCTCTGTCTGTCTGCGAGCGAGGCTGTTTAAAGCCGAATGTTTATTGTGGTCCGGTGTCCACGCGCTGCTCGCACAACCCCTCTGGTGCCGTGGTCCTTCCTTTGCTTCCTGGCTGGGGACGGGAAATGGGACCTTTTTAACTGCGTGCGTCAGTTCTAGCGGCTGGAATCTGGACTCCATGCGGGGATAAATATATACATACACTGTCTACTCCAGTGGGACCACCGCAGACAGAAAAAGAGACGACTGATAAAGGATTTTAGAGATTATGTCACATTGGAATGAAGCAAGTGAGCAACCTGCCTCTGTCATTATAAACAGACATGAATTACATCAGGTTATTATGGACTGTACTGCAGTACTGCATTACATTATAGACTGTGATGCATTATATCAGGTCATTATAGACTGTAACATATCAGGACAATACAGACTGTGATGCACTATTTTAGGTCATTATAGACTGTAATGCATTATATCAGGTCATTATAGACTGTAACATATCAGGACATTACAGACTGTGATGCACTATTTTAGGTCATTATAGACTGTAATGCATTATATCAGGTCATTATAAACTGTGATGCATTATATCAGGTCATTATAGACTGTAATGCATTATATCAGGTCATTATAGACTGTGATGCATTATATCAGGTCAATAAAGACTGTAACATATCAGGACATTATAGACTGTGATGCATTATATCAGGTCATTATAGACTGTGATGCATTATATCAGGTCATTATAAACTGTGATGCATTATATCAGGACATTATAGACTGTGATGCATTATATCAGGTCATTATAGATTTGAATGCATTATATCAGGTCAATAATGACTGTAACATATCAGGACATTATAGACTGTGATGCATTATAACAGGTCATTATAGATTTTAATGCATTATATCAGGTCAATAATGACTGTAACATATCAGGATATTATAGACTGTGATGCATTATATCAGGTCATTATAGACTGTGATGCATTACATCAGGTCATTATAGACTGTGATGCATTATATCAGGACATTATAGACTGTACTGTTTTATATCAGGACATTATAGACAGTGATGCATTATATCGGGTCATTATATACATTACAGTCTATAATTGCCTGATATAATGCATTACAGCATATCATTATATCAGGTCATTATAGACTGTAATGTATTACGTATAGACATTATAGACTGTAATGCATCATGTGTAGAAATTATAGACTGCAATGCGTTATATCAGGTCATTATAGACTGTAACACATATCAGGTCATTATAGACTGTAATGCATTATATCAGGTCATTATAGACTGTAACACATATCAGGTCATTATAGATATTAACGGATTATATCAGGTCATTATAGATGGTAACACATATCAGGTCATTATAGACTGTGATGCATTATATCAGGTCATTATAAATAATAATTTATAATGATATTAATGCATTATAGATATTAATGCGTTATATCAGGTCATTATAGATTGTAAAACATATAAGGTCATTATAGACTGCAATGCATTATATCAGGTCATTATAGATGGTAATTATTATATTATTATATTAGGTCATTATAGATATTAATAATAGATATTAACAGATTATATCAGGTCATTATAGAGTTGGTACATTTGTCTACAGTGGAGTTTCACACCAAGCCCATCCAAATTCTGAAACATGGTGGAGTTCCCCTTTAAGGTGATTAATGAATTCTTTGCAGGATCTGTAGGGTGGACAGGTTTGATATTCAGCTCATATTTGACTGATGTGTTCTTTTCATATAGATGTTTTTGGTGGACAGAGAAAGAAAGACAGGAAGCCGTGTAGACAAGCAGCAAAGTCACAATGAAACACGGGAGGGGTGAAGGGGAATGGAGGGATGTGGAGAACAGAGGAGCCAGTCTGACAGGCGTTTGTCTCTGCAGGTATCAAAACTAACGGCAGGAAGCATCCCGGGCCGAAGTGGCTCGATCCCAAGCCCATTCCGATTAGACTTCCTTCCCCGCTGCGTGACTCAGTGTGGAGACGCTGGCCAACTGCAGCCTTTCAGCACAGTGCTGCCATTAACCTGACCTAGACCTTTCAGCCCTAACGTCACACGGACGAGACTCTGTTATCCCTCTGTTTTCAGCCTGCAGAGGGAAGAACGTGATCTCACTGACAGGTCTGTGTTTAGGATCCTTAGAGAGCTGATTAAAAGCCGGGTCAGGACTGTGGAACGTCACTCCCTTCAGCTCTCTGAACATCCTGTGTGTCCTGCATCCTGTACAGCTTAAAACACAAATCCTGCCCCACATCCCCCCCCCCCTCAAACCAGGCCTTCATGTTTGTCCCTTTTATCTGCATAAAATACACACACTATATGTCAAAAGTTTGTGGACACCCCGTCTAATAAATGCATTCAGCCGCTTTAACCTGCACCCATTGCTGACAAACACACACAGCTTGTCTAGTCCCTGTAGAGAAGTACTGCCAATAGAATAGGACTCCCTGGAGCAGATAAACATCATGAACCTATTGGCACCATGCTGCCTAATAATGCCAGGTGTGTTTATCCATTGTTTCAAGGGTCAAGGGTATTTAAAAGAGTTGGAGTAACTGTCTCTACTGTCCAGGGAAGTAGGCTTTCTACTACTACTTTGCTGTGAGGATTTGATTGCATTCAGCAACAAGAGCTTAATTGAGGTCAGGATGTTGGATCATGATCACCACCCCACCTCATCATCGTCCCCAACCAACTCCTTAACTCAGTATCCCAAAAGTACTGGATGGAGCTCCACCACCATCATACCAGAGAACACAGCTCCTCCACTGCTCCACAGCTCCTCAATGCTGGGGGGCTTTATACCCCTCTAGCTCACGCCTGGCATATTTAGGCAGCATGGTGCCAATAGAGGTTTATGTATGTTGTCTTCTCCAGGGAGTCCTAATGTATTGGCAGTACTTCTTCTCTACAGGGAATAGTCAAGCAATGGGTGCAACTTAAATTTAGTAACTTTATACTAACAGCATTTGCGGGGCAGACATGACCTGAGGCTGCCCACCGCTCTGGATGTGTGTTTTTATCTGACCCCCAATACACTAGTGTGAGTGTGTGTGTGTGTGTGTGTTCACTACCATGGACGAAGTGTGAAAGTGTGTAAAGTGTGTTTCCAAATAAGAATTGCTATCATTCAAAAGAAACAGGACGAATCCAGGACATTTGACTTACTTTCCCTTTTCTTTTACTGCTTGGAGAATTGGATAAAAGCCAAATGAGGAATTTTCTTTATTTCTCCAAACAGCCAAAATGAGTCAAGGACACCCACTGTCTTTTTTTTTCTTCTTCTTCTTTCTCCTGAATGATGTACTGTTAAGCTTTCTTACCGCTCGCGGAAAAACAGCCCTTAAGCAAGCAGCTATTCAATTCTTAATACGCTCAGTGTTGAAATATCGCTCGATGTTTCAGTGTGTGTTCCCTGCTGGCACACTGTGAGAAGACTGCAAAGAAGACAGGCCGTTTGGAGTGGACTCAGATGGACTCAAGCTGGTGTTCTGGCTTCTTTTAGGTTGGATCTAGTCTGCAGTAAAATAATGGTCGTAGCTTTGCGGAAGAGGGTTGCGCAAGTCCAGGCTTGACAGGCCACAATTTGGTACAGTTTAGTGGCTACCCTGCTTCTTACAAACTCCAAACGCAACTCACTCAACTGCTAAAGTGGGCTTTAGAACCGCACTTTAGTTGTCCAGAACATGTCCAGTTCTCACTGTGAGTTGTGGATCTGCTTCTAAACAGTGCTCTATTACACCATCAAGAGGGAGATTGGAGGTCTTAGTTACAGTAACAGTGTGTGACACTACCTCCACCATGTTTAACCTCGCTATCTCTCACTGTGAGTTGTAGATCTGCTTCTAAACAGTGCTCTATTACGCCACCAAGAGGGAGATTCAAATACTATGGGAGTAAATCCAGAACTTCAACACACAACTCAGTCAACACACTTAACATGAGAGCTAGCCAGGTTAAACATGGTGGAGGTAGTATCACACTGTACTGGATTAACCATGTTCGTCAGACTTTTTAGTGCCTTGACACAATTTGAGGCCAGGGTGTAATGATTTCAGCATGGAAGACACTAATTAGTGAGTCATAAGCTTTCATGTTAATGCAGGTAGAGGCTCCATCAAGCATGTCTTGGACTGCAAATCTGATTTATAGCTGAAGTACTCCGTTAATTTTCCTAATTAAGACAAACCGTTGACACTTATATCAGACAGGACTTGTTGTTCTTGTTTTTGGGCTGTTTGGGTTCTCCCATATGGATAATCAGCACCATTTAAATATGTCTGCCCTTATAATGCTCAGTGGGGCCTGAGGCCACACAAACAAGGTTAATTGGTTTTCCAAACAGGCCCTTGGGGATCGCACAGCTGTAGCTAGGTAAAAATTCTCGGACAGATTAGAGCAGCTGGATATAGGACACGGTTGAGGATGGAGAAATGTCCGTCTTCCCAAAAATAAACGCAAACAGGTAGAAAGTAAGAGAAAAAGATCAAGAATGGCTTTGCTTATGGTGTATTTAATATGTGTATATAATATGTTTATTTAAATTAATGAATAAATTTGTTTATTTATTTATTAGAAACCCCCGTCAGGTCTCTGCTGCCTTTTACTTTAGCAATTAAACTAGTTTTAAGAACTATTTGACCTTAATAAAGTAAGAATTCAACTGCATGTCTTTCCTTTATTTGTGCTGCCAGTGGTGAAAGTGTGAGGTACTTACATAGAGGCTCAGGGTAATATCAGTTTGCTTGGCGTGTGCGTAGATAACATTTGGCCCTGTACTGGTGAGGATCACGATGGCTGAAACTTCTGCAGTTAAATACATCATGGCATGTTCCATCTGCAATTGAGAAAAAGAAACAAAGGTTAGCATCTCGGATTAGCAAAACTGGGCTTACATAATCCCTCCTCAACTGCTGATGATCAGCAAAAGGCAGAAGATGGCTTCCTTAGATCTGCACACTTTGGAGCTACACTATAGGCCCTATCTTACACCCTGCACAAGCGGTGTCGCCCCACCAACAGTCTATCTTCCACCACTTCGGTGCAGGACAGAAAAAAGTCTGGACGCTCATCTTCCGTGGATCTTAAAGGATGGCAGGTCGAGCCGAGCCGTACTTGAAGCTGGAAGGGCTCTTGGTGCAGATCAGGGGCTTTTGACCATCGCCATCAAGTACGGAGGGGCTGGCTGGTCCAGTCTTGGGGTTTGAAGCCAGTGAAGAGAGGTCGCATTATGATCCTGAAATAATATAATAATGCAAAACCCAAATATTTGCTCTGTAAACCAATGATGAAATGAGTATTAGCATTCCACCGCGGCTAAAACCGAGGCTAGCAAAGAATGCCTGGTTTATTTTTATGTTGCGGTGAGTCACACAATGAAATGCCACGAAACACAAAGGAGTCGTAGAGATGTTTCGGATTGTTGTGGTGCAGATAAACATCAGAACAGGCCTTTTGCATTATGTTTACATCTCGGGCTAAGCG
Source organism: Salminus brasiliensis (assembly GCF_030463535.1). Taxonomy (NCBI): domain Eukaryota; kingdom Metazoa; phylum Chordata; class Actinopteri; order Characiformes; family Bryconidae; genus Salminus; species Salminus brasiliensis. Next base: position 3,872,087 of record NC_132878.1, on the reverse strand, counting down.
GCGGCGGCGCAGTTGCAGCGGTAAGCAGCTGCAGTCCCAGGCCAGCCGGCGGGAAAAAAAAAAAGATATTCCCACAGGCCCTTTTCCTGCGATTAGGAAGAAAAGAAAATCAGCCACCATAAACAGTCAGAGTCCTCTCGCGACTGTGTTGTTGTTTTGCAGGCTAGCCGGGCAGACTGGCAGACGCACTGTAGCGTGCAGCAAACTTAATCTCCACACACACACACACACACACACACACACACACACACACACCAAAGCTAAGCCTGGTGCCTGGTGTTACCATACAGTGTGTGTTACCTCAGACAGAGCTGCCCAGGACACCCATACTAATGTGGTTCTGCAAGGGAAGGTACACAGCAGTTGTGCCAAGGTTAAGTTCTCCGGAGTCTATATGTGAAGTTGCCCTAAAGGCGTGATTTAAAGCATTAAAAATAAAATCTGTGATGAAAAATAAACCGTTATATGTTTTTATGCATAATTTCTATCCCAGAGAAACCATTACAAAAGGCCTGGAAGCATCTGTACACCTTTAACCTGATAAAGATGGAAAAGAACTATTAATATGTGATTATGCAAATTAGAAATGTCCCAGTGTTCCCATTTCGCTTGAGTATGTGTTTAGGCTAGTCTAAACACCTCTGATTTTACTAGTGTGGGCTCACCTCGTCAGCTAAACACAGTCCTAGATAATCGTTATATTAATAAGACACAGCAGCATTATCTACTAGCATACTAGCATATCTACTAGTTATTCAGTAAATAATATGAATTATTCATCATCCACTATAAATTATTTAGTACTGACCATGAATTATTTAATAACCACTACAAATTATTTAATAACCACTACAAATTATTTAATAACCACTATGAATTATTCAGTATCTACTATGAATTATTATATAATTACTATGAATTATTCAGTATCTACTATGAATTATTATATAATTACTATGAATTATTCAGTATCTACTATGAATTATTATATAATTACTATGAACTCTTCAGTACCTACTATGAATTATTCAGTATCTCCTACTAATTATTCTATAATTACTATGAATTATTATATAATTACTATGAATTGTTCAGTAACTACGATGAATTACTAAGTATCTACTATGAATTATTCAGTAACTACTATGAATTATTCTGTAATTAATATGAATTATTAAGCCTCTACTATGAATTATTCAGTAACTACTATGAATTATTCTGTAATTAATATGAATTATTAAGCCTCTACTATGAATTACTAAGAAACTACTATACATTATTCAGTATCTACTATGAATTATTTAATATTGACCAGAAATTATTTAATAACCACTAAAAATTATTCAATAACCACTATGAATTATTCAGTAACCATTATAAATTATTTAGTAATTAGTATGAATTTATTAGTATCTACTATGAATTATTCAGTATGCATTGTATACGTTTTGGCATCCATTATGAATAGCTCAGCATCAACTATAAATTATTCAGCTTCTGCAACAAATTATTCAGTAACCATTATGAATTATGTAGTAATTACTATGAATTAATTAGTATCTACTATGAATAATTCAGTAACCACTATGAATTAGTCAGTGACCCCTATAAATCACTTAGTGTCTACTACTGTTTACTCAGTGACTGCAATTGGTCAGTGTCGGCGCTAGGTTAAGAGTGGGTCCACCACCCAAGTCAAGAGCAGCTCCTTTGTTATGCTGGTGCCACTGATGAGGAGTAAGGGGACGGCTAACGCAAACTATGCATGAGCAGATGGACTACAGCCTCTAACTGCACACCAACGACATGAAGCTCCAAATGAGGGGTTTCCAACAAAGTGGCCAGAGAGTGTATATATATAGACTAATGCATACAAGCTGCAGAGCTACAAGCAAGTGTCTGATTTCCACCACAGTAATGTGCAATTTGAGCCAACGGGAGAGCATCACTAAGGGCAGAATGCCACAGAGGAATCATTCAAACAGCTCCTCTGTCCCACTAGAAGCAGCCTCCACAGGCAAGCCATCAGGCAACGAGCCAGAATGTCACCTTGACCCTCAACTACCATCATCATCATCATCATCGGTCAGGTGTGATTGTTCACATTGCTGCTGTTTGAAACTGCATGGGGTGAATTAAGGCGTAGGAGTCAGTGTTATCGCAACAGTAATAAAACTGTGCTTTTTGATAAATTGGGGCCTAAACTGAAATTGGAGCTCCTGTATCTACAGGAGACCTTTTTCACGGTTAGCTGTTATTGAGTAAATATTGGGAAAAGAGCTTGGATTGATGAAATGTGCTCAAGTAAAAGTGTTGCAATGCCAAAAGTCGAAACTCTGGTAAAGGCCGCCCACACAAGATCCAGCACAATTGCTGGGAAATTAGCGAGAGGCTGGTGAGGCTACAGAGTGAGGTCTAGAGTGAATCACTTCTGCACTATTGTCCATTTAACAGCTTAGTTCATTAGCTTCTAAGACACTACACAGCCTTGCATTAGACTCCATCTCAGAAATGCTTCAGACTAATGAACCAGGAAGGTGCCTCAAAACCAGTCCTTATCTTTTAGTCTTTTCTTAACTTTCTGTAACAGACACACTAAGAACTACACCTGCAAAGACATATTTAGTGGTAAAACTGTATTTCTGGAGCCTCATTTAACAACTTTTCAGATTTTCTTTTTCTTCAGATGACCCATTCTGAAAGTGGATACACAAGTCAACCAGCTGGTTGACTCGCCCAGTTAGGGCACTGTAATACAACAGAACTATAATATCATGTTTACTGTGCTAAATAAAACATGGGCAAATATGCCCATGCCTTGAATTAAAGCCTCCTATACATTTTAGAGTAAGATCTGATGTTAAGAGCTACCTACCTTCCAATAATCCAATAATAAGCTTGAAAGGATTACTGCAACACACGTGCATACGATCACAGCATGCTATTCTGTCGTTCACTGTGCTTATCACAGCCAATTTAGCCATTTACCGTTCACACTCACTAGCTAGGATTCCTCCTATCCCAGCACTGGATGGACTTTAAAAGACACACTGTCCCTTTCATTGTATTACAGTCTGTCAGAGTGACTGTAGCACTTATATGAACATAACAGAGCATAATAGAGCGCCCCCTACTCTCCCTGTAGTGTATTACAGTCTGTCAGAATGAGCATGTGGATCATATGAACATTATAGCGCATTATAGAGCGCCCCCTACTCTCCCTGTAGTGTATTACAGTCTGTCAGAATGAGCATGTGGATCATTTGAACATTATAGAGCATTATAGAGCGCCCCCTACACTTCCTGTAGTATATTACAGTCTGTCAGAATGAGCGTGTGGATCCTATGAACATTATAGAGCATTATAGAGCACCCCCTATGCTTCCTGTAGTGTATTACAGTCTGTCAGAATGAGCGTGTGGATCATATGAACATTATAGAGCGCCCCCTACGCTTCCTGTAGTGTATTACAGTCTGTCAGAATGAGCGTGTGGATCATATGAACATTATAGATCATTATAGAGCGCCCCCTACATTTCCTGTAGTGTATTACAGTCTGTCAGAATGAGCGTGTGGATCATATGAACATTATACAGCATTATAGAGCGCCCCCTACACTTCCTGTAGTGTATTAGTCTGTCAGAATGAGCGTGTGGATCATATGAACATTATAGAGCGCCCCCTACGCTTCCTGTAGTGTATTACAGTCTGTCAGAATGAGCGTGTGGATCATATGAGCATTATAGAGCGCCCCCTACGCTTCCTGTAGTGTATTACAGTCTGTCAGAATGAGCGTGTGGACCATATGAACATTATAGAGCGATCCCCCTACATTTCCTGTAGTGTATGAGCGTGTGGATCATATGAACATTATAGAGCATTATAGAGCACCCCCTACATTTCCTGTAGTGTATTACAGTCTGTCAGAATGAGCGTGTGGATACAAGCATTTTTTTTATATGCTTAACAATTTATTAACTCTCCATTCATCTATTTATCATTAGAAATGGTTGCTATGCTATACTTTGTATTATAACAGATTATAGCAGCGCTGGGTTCCTGAGATCTATTGATCCTACTGATTTCTGCAAAAACTTTTCTGATTCAAATCTTGCTGATCAGACGTGAACTCACGTGTACAAGCTAAATGTCCTGTAGCATAAACAGAAGCTTTGGAGGCTACAGGTGAGGCCAAACCTCACCACATTTGTGGGCGGAGCATGGGCAGGGTGAATTCAGCTGAATTCAGGCCGAATAACAGCAAACAGAGTAAAAACCGTGAACAGTGGCTGCTGTTAAGCCATCCGGACGCAGTGACCATCTCGGCTTTGGATACACAGCCTCTGCCGCAATGCCATTCCGCCTCCAACAATCCAATCTAACAACTCAATTTCTTTGAGAACACTCGCTAGATAACCTGCTCTGGTGTCGCCTCCTGCAGAGAAGCCTACTGACGACAGCCGAGCGCGGCCACATTCTCTTATACCACGGCACATCAGCGCGCTGGGAGAGGGAGCGGTATGAATTTTTCATGGAAGAATAGGCACAGCTTCAGCTCCACAGTAGCAGGAGAAGGTGTGATAAGGGGAGATGAGAGGAGATGAAAGGAATGGAGTGGAGGGGCTTAAGCATTATAATATTGTTTCTGACTCCACTGAGGCTTGGGGCAGTTTGATGGAGAGAGGGAAGGAGGGTCTCTTCTGTTTGCCTGAGCCATAAACCTCTATCTGAACATCTGTTGATATTCTAGTCATGGTCTAGACCTTCATCAATGATCAGTTTCAGAGAAAAGAGCTGGACATTTTGGATTCGAGGAGCAACTAGCAAAGTAGCAGTGACAATAAAGTGGCCAGTCAGTAGAATCATAAGATTTGGGTTTCTAATAAAGAGACCAGTGCTGAAGCACAAGGTAGGTGTTTCTAATAAAGTGGCCAGTCAGTAGAATCATAAGATTTGGGTTTCTAATAAAGAGACCAGTGCTGAAGCACAAGGTAGGTGTTTCTAATAAAGTGGCCAGTCAGTAGAATCATAAGATTTGGGTTTCTAATAAAGAGACCAGTGCTGAAACGCAAGGTAGGTGTTTCTAATAAAGTGGCCAGTCAGTAGAATCATAAGATTTGGGTTTCTAATAAAGAGACCAGTGCTGAAACCCAAGGTAGGTGTTTCTAATAAAGTGGCCAGTCAGTAGAATCATAAGATTTGGGTTTCTAATAAAGAGACCAGTGCTGAAGCACAAGGTAGGTGTTTCCAATAAAGTGGCCAGAAAGTGGGTGCACAAAGTAGGGGTTTCTAATAAAGTGGCCAGTGCTGAAGTGTGAGGAAGGTATTTCTAATAAAGTGGCCATTAAATAGAAACATATGGCTATGGTTTTTAATACAGTGGCCAGTGCTGAAGCGCAGGGTAGGTGTTTCTGACAAAGTGGCCAGTGAGATGAAGCATAAGGTAGGTGTTTCTAATAAAACGGCAGGCAAAATAAAGGCCATTAGCAACATCTACAACAAGTGCTGATTAGGAAAGATGGCTGAGGTGTTAGCTTGTGCCAGTGTGTCCATCTGGAATGGATCAAATGAAGGCCATTCCAGCTTCAGAGACCGACGGAGGGAACTGTGGAGGGGAGGGTGGGTATTGGGGGGAGGTGTTGGGAGGGGGGGGGTGTGAGACTTCATCCTGCCAAATCCACTTCTAATCTCTTCTAACCACAGTGTAAACACTCCCACCTGGAAGACTTCGCCGTAATCTTTCAAGACCCCAGCCAGGGCAGGATTTCGTGCGGATCCCCCACCAAATATTTGTCAGCCCCGGGTAGAGAACAAATTACTCGTGCTCTGAGAAAAATGAAATTAATATCGGATGAAATTTGCAGTAGTTATAATGAAATCGTGCACTGCCGGTGCTAATGCGGTAGGCCTGAGGTTGGGGGGAAAGGAACTTGCAGTGAATGTGTAAAAATGAGGACACCCCATTAACCCCTTTGTTCTTTTTGATCATATTTTAACATCTGGAGATCTGATCTTCATGTGATCGACTCAAGCTTGTCTGATCTCTTTCTGATGGTCGATCAACTGTGTTTAAGATCTACCTGCTACCCTGACGACCTTTTAGGACTGTTGGAGTTCTCGGGCTGATCTTGCTAGGACGGTCTGATCTGCCCATGTTGGTCAGCTGTTCCTCTTGTAGATGATTTAGTGGACGGTGGAACAGCGGCTGATTTCTAACAGTTCTGAGATCTTTTTAACCTCCTTCCATCTGCAGACTCCTCTACAACATCTCCACCCTTCTTTCTGAAGGCCTCAGAGAGCTCTCTGGATCTGGCCATGGTGATCTTCTTCACCCCTCACTCACTTCAACCATCAAGATCAGACCAGACGGAACATCTGAGGTTTAAATAAGACACTGAGACTCCTCCAGAAGAATCCTCTCCAACCATGTTCTGATCATCTGCAGCTGATGTTCTGCAGCTGGGTCTGATTCTACACGTTTGAAGGAGTGATAAATGTGGGCGGTTCTGACTTTTCATCACAGGAAAATTAAATTTCTATTAATTCTGTTTAATAAATGATGATTAAGGACGTTTCTTTAGGTGTCTGAGGTTAGTTAGATCACCTCCATCTCATGAAGATCAGATCTCCAGATGTTGAAATATGATCAAAAAGACAAAGCGTTTCTTAGAGAGTAATTAATTTAATAATGTAATATACTGTACGTATTAATGTGTTATTTTTGTTGTTGTTAGAGCTACTCTAATCATCAGAGTGGTTGGATGGTATCGGGAGGCCCGCAGCTCCGCCTTACTGAGCTTCGAACACCTAATAAGGGAATTGTTCTCGTTTAATTAAGCTGAAAGTGGATTTTTTCCCCCCGTTTGCTAATCCTCCCTTCTGTCCCGCTAGCTTTCCCTCCTCACTGTCTGGTCTGGGGAGAAGCAGACTGGTGGAGGGCGGTGGGGAAGGCTTCCCTTTTTTTAAGGCCTTTTTTTATTACATTGATCGCACTGCTGCTGGCTGCTTCATGCTGGAGCCCCACCACTGAGCTAATAAAGCCTCGCCGCGGTCAGCCCCACTGTGCTGCACGCTCCACACGCACTCACTGTGGTGATACACTCACACACACACACTCACTCACACACACACGTAAACTCAGCAGCAACTGGGACAGCGGCAGTTGCCATCAACAGGTCGTTAGAAACTCTTGCTGAGGCAGCATGTGGTCGCAGATGCTACAGGAGGATCGGAGGGTCTCAAGAAACGTTAATTATTAATATTCACCCTAATGAGAGACTGTAGCTCCTCCTCCTCAGTGTATATCACAATACCTACATTTAGAGCGTTATTAATATTCACCCTAATGAGAGACTGTAGCTCCGCCTCCTCAGTGTATATCACAATACCTACATTTAGAGCGTTATTAATATTCACCCTAATGAGAGACTGTAGCTCCTCTTCCTCAGTGTATATCACAATACCTACATTTAGAGCGTTATTAATATTCACCCTAATGAGAGACTGTAGCTCCGCCTCCTCAGTGTATATCACAATACCTACATTTAGAGCGTTATTAATATTCACCCTAATGAGAGACTGTAGCTCCGCCTCCTCAGTGTATATCACAATACCTACATTTAGAGCGTTATTAATATTCACCCTAATGAGAGACTGTAGCTCCGCCTCCTCAGTGTATATCACAATACCTACATTTAGAGCGTTATTAATATTCACCCTAATGAGAGACTGTAGCTCCGCCTCCTCAGTGTATATCACAATACCTACATTTAGAGCGTTATTAATATTCACCCTAATGAGAAACCGTAGCTCCGCCTCCTCAGTGTATATCACAATACCTACATTTAGAGCCTGTCGACCAGCTTGGTCATACTAATCATACTGGCCTTGCTGGTTTGGTCAGGTTGGTCATACTGGTCGGCTACCTAATCATACTGGTTGACTTTCTAATCATACTGGTCGACTACCTAATCCCACTGGTCGACTACTTAATCATACTGGTTGACTACCTAATCATACTGGTCGACTACCTAATCATACTGTTCGACTACCTAATCATACTGGTCGACTACTTAATCATATTGGTCGACTACCTAATCGTACTGGTCGACTACCTAATCATACTGGTCGACTACCTAATCGTACTGGTCGACTACCTAATCGTACTGGTCGACTACCTAATCCTACTGGTCGACTACTTAATCATACTGGTCGACTACCTAATCATACTGGTTGACTACCTAATCATACTGGTCAAGTACTTAATCCTACTGGTCGACTACCTAATCATACTGGTCGACTACCTAATCATACTGGTTGACTTCTTAATCATACTGGTCGACTACCTAATCATACTGGTCGACTACTTAATCATACTGGTCGACTACCTAATCATACTGGTCAACTGCTTAATCATACTGGTCGACTACTTAATCAGACTGGTCGACTACCTAATCATACTTGTCGACTACCTAATCATACTGGTTGACTACTTAATCATACTGGTCGACTACCTAATCATACTGGTCGACTACTTAATCATACTGGTCGACTACCTAATCATACTGGTCGACTACCTAATCATACTGGTCAACTACGTAATCATACTGGTCGACTACCTAATCATACTGGTCGACTACTTAATCATACTGGTCGACTACCTAATCATACTGGTCGACTACTTAATCATACTGGTCGACTACCTAATCATACTGGTCGACTACCTAAGGCTGTTTTTTTAGCATGGCTGAGATTTCCGGCAGCTCTTCTGCACAGTAAATGCATAAAACAGCAAAGACAGAGCTTGGATTACTCAAACTGACCATACATGCTATATGATAGGTCAAATGTCTGGTCAAACGATCTCAACGGTACCCCCCCTCGACACCCCCCCACCCCACCCTTCCAGGTTCTGATAGCTGGCACTTTTTATTTCAGTCCACTCGTCTGCACTGGTTCACAGTTATCTCCGAGCTGGAGGCCGAATTACATTTAATTAGTCTCGCAGGAGGCGGGCTGTCAGACATGCCTACAAGTACTAAGCTGGAAATAATAAATAATAAAAATGAATTAAACACCAAAAACACATATTTCTTAGAGACAGCTTTAATTTCCCCATTTGATCAGGAAGCGTTTTTTTTCCCTGAGATCTGTGCATGAAGAAGAGCACAAAGAGAATATTAGAAGTACAGCTTGAGGTAATGGAAGACAAGCTCTGTTCAGCCTTCAGTGAGTTACTCTGCTGTTACAGCAGACGCATCAACTGTGTTGCTGTGAAAATGCTGCTAATTAGAAGCGCTATATTTGGTACCGTGGACGAGGCTTTAATGTGGACTAGTGAGGAACGGTGCTGGATTTGAGAAGTTCTGGAAGTCATCGGGGAAATTTCCCTCACTAGCATGAACAGCATGCATATCATCATATTCATCATATCATCAAACATCTGAAGCATTAAAGTAGAGTAGTTTGGCCAACTGTGGATCCTGAGGAACGCCCTGTCCTACACATGTTAGAAGTTTGCTGCTTTTTATATTTTTATGATTTTATTATTATTATTATTATTATTATTATTATTATTGTTCAACAAATAAGACACACAAATTAGGGATTTATTAGGCATTATTTACAGAATTTATTCATTCAAATTGAAGTCTAGTTTGTGCAAATTTGCTAATAACAACATGATTAGTTGTAATAATGCATAATAAACACTTCTTACCACCCTGTTATGCAAATTATTTAGTACTATTTTGTCACTGTCCTAAGCATTTTAGTGGTTTCCTGCTTTTAATATTATTCTTATTCTTATTATTATTGTATTTATGTATTCCTATTATTCAAGTAAATAATAAGGGACATACATTAGGGGTTTATTAAGACCTAAGTACTTGATTTATTTAAGTCTTAAATGTGTTTATTATGATCTTTATTAGTACATAATCAGAGGTTTGTTAAGTGCATTATTACGCTAGTAGCCGTAATAATGAACAATTTACACATTGTTACCACCCTGTTATGCAAATTATTACTGTTTAGTCTTTAATTACTGATGAGTGTTTTCCTGATTTTTATATTATTATTATTATTATTATTATTATTATTATGATTATAAACAAATAAAAATACACAATTATTATGACTTTTATTAGTACATAACCAGAAGTCTGTTAAGTGCAAATCACTAATAGCCGTAGTAATGTTTACACTTTGTTCCTCAACCCAGTTCAACCCAGTTCAACACTTTTTATATTATTATTATTATTATTATTATTATTAATATTCGTCCCAATTCCTACATGTTCACATTTTTTAATGTTATTTTAAAACGTCCTTGTTTTTATTGTTGTTTTATGTTGTTTGTATTTTTTTTTTTATTTGCTTTGATTTTATTCTTTTATGTTTGGTGACCTTGAGAGTCCTGAAAGGTTCCTATAAATAAAATGTATTATTAATATGCAATACCCAATCCCACCAGTCTACATCAGCAGTCTACATCAGCAGCCTACATCAGCAGTCTACATCAGCAGTGAGGGATGACTTGTGCAGAGTTGTGTTGATTTCTCCAATTTCCAGATTTTTTTGCCATTTCCAGCCGTTCTAAAGTAACGTTTGAGGTTCAGAGCGACTGAGACTATCATTTAGCGATTAATCAAGAAGTCAAGTCAGGCTCCTGCATCTATATTTACTGGAGTGGACGGAAACGCTCAAAACGGAAAGACGGACAAACCGAACCAGGCCTTCGAGTTGTTTACAGAAAACAGCTCGGCCTACCTGTCCCGGCCCTGCTCTACCTCACTCCACTCGGCTCGAACAATGCACCTTCCAGTGCTGAGCGTTCGGCTGGCTATTTTTGTTCCTGTGCTTTCAAGATACAATTGTTTTCCTTCTGAGCATTTTTTTTTTTTCGAGTGCAATTTTTTTCTTTTTTTTCAAGGTTTTGCTGATGCATAACGGTTTCCCGTTATTCTTTGGTTCTCCCTCCTCTAACCCAGGTCGGCTCCACTGTTCCAGTCTAGGCTCGTTGCCAGGGAGGGAGGAGGGAGGACGGAGGGGGGGGGGGGGGGGGGCGCGAAAGCTGCCAGAGAGTGACATCAATGAAGGCTGGAAGCGCCGCCCTTTTCGGTTCAGTCTAGCCTTAGGCCTCTTCCTCTCTGGCCCTTAGCAACCAAACAACATAGACAACAAGCAGCAGCTAACTTTCGCTCTCTCCCTCTCACGCTCTCTCTCTCGCTCTCTCTCTCTCTCTCTCTCTCTCGCTCTCTCGCTCGCTCTCCCCGCAAAACAATGTGGTGGCTTCCTCCCATGGATGCCAAACATACCCCATCAGGTTGTGTAGATGTTTGCACATGATGCCCGTCGGTTTGGGGACATTTAGCTTTTCAAAACATGCTAATATTAATTAGCATGCTTTCTTTGACGCACTTAGCAACATAACAGGCTATATATATATATATATACACACCAATCAGCCATAACATTAAGAAGAAGTCAAGAACATAGATTACCTCCATCTACAGCGGCTTCTGTCTGTCAAGGGGTGGATCTACATATCAGGCACAAGTGAACAGTCCAACCAAACCACACTGTGAGGTTCTAGATAGACGACTGGGTCAGAACATCTCCAGAACATCAGGCAGGCAGGCCTTGTAGGGGGTTTTGTGGTATGCAGTGGTCAGTACCTACCAAAAAATCTCCAAGGAAGGACAACCGGTGAACCAGCGACAGGATCATGGGTGCCCAAGGTGATGCTCACTAATGCTCATGGAGGCCCCGCCCACCTTACAACTTACAGGACTTATAGGAACCTGCTGCTAACATTAGTTAGCGTTGGTGCTCCAGATACCACAGCACATCGTCAGAGCCTCCAACGATCACACAAGGGGGACCTTCTTAATACTAGGTAGAAGGTGGTGTTAATGTTATGGCTGGTTGGTGTATGGCACAAATTACAGTATGTCTTTCTGAAGACTGTTCAGAAAGCTTCTCTTCTTGCTCTTCTTGCTCTTTGGACGCTGACTTGTTGGAATGACGTCACAGGATCGCAACTCTTGAGAAACTTGCAGCTTTCCGAGTGGGAGTTACGTGGCGGGAGGCCGTGGAAATGGATTTTTCCTCCCACGGGGTCCTGGGAATATTTAGCTTGATGTTCTTCACAGTATCTTCTTTGATATGAAGAGCGGGGGTTGCCTGTATAACCATTTGAAACTTTTGACCTAAGTTAAAAACTCAAGACTTGGATAATTGCAGAAGTCCATGTTCAGCACCATATCAGCAGTGAACAGCCGGCGTCCACTAAAAAAACATAAAAGCAATTCTTTCATCCAAAAATGAGCGTCAGATATGGGATTTTGCCAGCATTCCATACAGCCAATTGAATGTATTTGTGGGCGGAGCTTAAAAAAATACGATTAAGGCCAGATGTTCCCAAAATGTACTGAATTGAATAGGCTGCTTCTGTTACTGACATAACGTATGTACATGATACACACCAATCAGCCAAAACATTAAAACCACCTGCCTAATATTGTAGTGTAGGCCAAACCAGCTCTGACCAGTCAAGACATGGACTCCACAAGACCTCTAAAGGAGTCCTGTAAGTTGTGAGCTGAGGTCATGGGCCTCCATGAGCATCAATGAGCCAATGATCAATCAACTGGTTCACCGGCTGTCCTTCCTTGGAGCAGTTTTGGTAGGTGGGTAATGACCGCTGCATACCAGGAACACCCCACAAGACCTGCCTGCCTGATGTTTTGGAGATGTACTGACCCGGTCATTGTCTAGAACATCACAGTTTGGTCCAGCTTCAAACGTTATCAATGATGATCCATGTTTTTCACTTCACCTGTCAGTGGTCCTAATGTTATGGCTGATTTATGACAGCGGATGTAAGTGACCTCTGTTCTTCTAAGCTGATGTGATGTGATGTGGGGTGTATTTTGGGCAGGGGGGAGAAAAAACAGCCCTCCTTTTATCTTCCCCACACAAACACAAGCCGTACACAGAAACCACTGTCGGGCTACAGAGGCTGACACAATGGCCTTGAACGTCACGACCCTTCTCCAGCCATCCACAAACAGTGCCACAGTCGCTTGGGAACAGGATACGCATGCTCTCTGGAATGCCCACAGACGTTCCCCCGTTTTTTTTTCCTCTCTTCAGAAGCCACTCTTTTGGTGTCCCGCTGCGTTTTCATGTTTTCTTTATCTGGAACGCAGAGACCACTACAGCAGCCTCGTAATGCAGTTTCAGGACCAACCTGAAAACCAGGCAGCTTTCGTTTTCCTCTGCCCCGCTGGACAAAATGCAGTGCTTACAGGAAATGAAAGCTCCGGCTAGTGTTTCTCGGACAAATCCTGACCAATCCCAGCAACTCCAGCCACGTTAGACGCCACTGATCTAACCTAACATCCACCTCACGCAGAGTAATACCAACGTTCATGTACTGGTTTCAGTCAAATCCATTAAATATAGCACCAATTTGTGGGTTTCCCAATTTCCCAATTTCCTAGCTAGCCAATCACCCAACCCACTCGTAAGAATCCTCCCTCTATCATATCTGCAAGGTCAGCTGTGCTCTCTCAGGTTCTGGCTGCTGATGGCACGGGATGGCATGGCCCAGGATTTGAACCAGCGACCCTGCTGAAGGGCGGTGTAATGGCAGAGGACTTTGGGCAGGAGTACTGGACAGCTAGAGGGGGATGCGTGGAGCTGACCACCTACACCCCACCCCCCCACCCCCCTTGCTGAAGAGACAGGGTGGTGGAATGAATGAGGAAAGCATATATAGGCCTGAGTAAGAGGAGGAGGAGGAGGAGTTAGGTTGTGGTCCATCTCCAAAAATTAAGTTACGCTATAAATCGAGCACACACACACACACACACACACACACAGCATTTCTAGGATAATCAATAAATCAGTCGTTCAATGAAAAAAACATGTGTCTCCATTTTTGTCAGTTTTAAGTTTACTCCATTGTTTGAACCCGTGTAAATCATTCTGGAGAAATGGACCAATAGAAATTCTCCAAATGACCTCGAATAAACTCTAATTTCCATTAGAGTTTCCATTCAAAGTTAAGACCATTTTTGCCTTCTCCTCTAAAGTCGCTGTTCTGGAGATACATGTTTGTAAACGCTGTTTTTTCGCAGCTTATTTTTGAACTGGAGAGCGAGTGCTTTTCAAACCCGTGGCCTATATTTGTCTTGCATTTTACCCACTTAAGATATTTCGGTGGATCAGTGCGCACTAAAGCACTCTTTATAACGTAAGTGGGAATGGCTGGGGCTGAACAGCTGGAGGATATGTGTAAATGCATTGATATTTCATACCATATTTAATAATATAATATAATATATTTAATAATTTGTTTTGTAAGGCTTAGTTTCTGTACATGGAAACGGGGGAGTGAACGGTACATTCCGAGACTCTTTATGCTAAATTTTACTAGAATTTTTAGAAATTATGGGAGATAACAATAATATCTCAATAATAGGCTCAATAATATGAGCCTATTAACCACTTCTTTAAAAATAATACCGAATAATGTCATTTATGCTCTTTGCAGTAGAAAAGAAAAGTGTGTATTCTGCTGAAAAAGGTCAGTTCATGGTTATTATGGCTAATTTCCATCTCTGCCATTGTGTCACAGCACAAAACCAGCTAGAGTGCACTAGAGTGCTCTGGAGTACGGCTTGGGAACGGTACTAGAGCTCCCCATAGAGATGCAGAGATGCACAGAGATCTCTTTCTCAGCCGCCCACGAGAACCCCAATCACCTCAGGGAGCCGTTTCTCACTCAGCTATGTCCGGAATGCACTGGGGCTTACAGTGCCGGTCAGTCGAGATGTCCCCAGTGTTTGCATTCGGCCACAAGGGACGGCCGACACTGCTGGTCATCTGGTATCAATCTAACTCCAGCGGGCTCCGGTGAGAAAACAAAGTCAGCCCCTCAGGAACGGTCCAGTCTAAGCAAACATTTGCAGAGACAGTTTGTTTAGAAACTTTGAGCGAGGGTTTGAGTTCTGGGATTGCGTGAAGCGCCGCGATTAAACGGCTTAGAAATGCAAAGTGAGGTTACGCTCCAGAAACAGGACTTCACACAGCAGGACTTCTTAATTAACAGGATAACTTAACCCTCTGTTGCATGATGTTGCCTCAGGGCAACAAAGCCATTTCCCTCACTCTGCAACGACATGACACACACTGACAATGAAAGAGGTTTAATAGTAATGGAAAAAGGCTGGAAAAGGCTGGAAAAGGCTGAAAGGGCTGGAAAAGGGCTGGAAAAGGCTCAAAAGAGGCTCAAAAAAGGCTGAGAAAGGCTGGAAAAAGGCTGGAAAAGGCTGGAAAAGGCTCAAAAGAGGCTCAAAAAAGGCTGGAAATAGCTGAAAAAAGGCTGAAAGGGCTGGAAATGGCTGGAAAAGGCTGGAAAAGGCTGGAAAAAGCTGGAAAAAGGCTGGGAAGGCTGGAAATGGCTGGAAAAGGCTGGAAAAAGGCTGAAAGGGCTGGAAAAGGCTGGAAAAGGGCTGGAAAAGGCTCAAAAGACGCTCAAAAAAGGCTGAGAAAGGCTGGAAAAAGGCTGGAAAAGGCTGGAAAAGGCTGGAAAAGGGCTGAAAGGCTGGTTCCTGTGTCTCTTTCTGGGCATTTCTAAACCTCATTTCTGGTCTGGACACAATATTTTAAATCCTTTCAAAATAATCATGAATTCCTTGAGCTGAGGGTCAAAGAAATGACTGTTTTTCGGTTAGAAACTGCTCAGAAAAGTGTTGCCTACGAGCAACACTGTGCAACACTGGAATGAATGCAGCCAGGAGAAAGTGAAGTATCACTTCAGCAGCCTCTTGAGAAACCCTGCAGTTATTGGCTGTGACTGAAATGGGTGCTTGTTTACGTTTCAGGACTCTGTCAAATACGTCAGCCATTTTTCTCAGTGTCCGAAATGTAGAGTGGAATTTGAGTGGGATTTTGAGGCCGCTACAATCTCCCACAATGCACTGGTCATTTCTGGTGAACAGTGAAGTCCGCTACATCAGCTGAATGTGGACCAGAATGCATTGCGAAATGCCTGGTTACTAAGCAACAGACAGTGGAACAAAAAAAAAGGCCTGCAGTGTTTTCTTATATAAGCCAATTATAATTACGGGCCACTGGATGCTGTGAAGGTTTTCTTGTGTAGTTCAATAACAGTAGGTTTAGGTTGCTCAACAACATATAGAGTTTTAACAGCACTTACAACTTACAACCTTACTAACTTCACTCCAGTTCATGTCTGTGTGGAGGTTTAAACACAGACCGACAGAGAGACAGATAGATAGATAGATAGATAGACCAACATATAGACAGATAGACAGACAGAGAGACAGACAGCCAGCCTGCCAGACAGATAGATAGATATATAGATATGTAGATAGATAGATAGATAGATAGATAGATAGATAGACAGAGATAGATAGATAGATAGATAGATAGATAGATAGACAGACAGACAGACAGAGATAGATAGATAGATAGATAGACAGACAGACAGACAGAGATAGATAGATAGATAGATAGATAGATAGACAGACAGACAGACAGACAGAGATAGATAGATAGATAGATAGACCAACATATAGACAGATAGACAGACAGAGAGACAGACAGCCAGCCTGCCAGACAGATAGATAGATATATAGATATGTAGATAGATAGATAGATAGATAGACAGACAGACAGACAGACAGAGATAGATAGATAGATAGATAGATAGATAGATAGACAGACAGACAGATAACCCTATTCAGGTTAATTTACCACACGAAAAGTGAAGCATTTGCTCTGTGTGCAATAGAGAGGCCAAAGGGAAAAGCTAAGAAATGTGGACTGATTTGGAAACCCTGCTCTGTAAAGCTGTGTTCATGATTCTCAGACTGTAATTCTTTAATAAGCTTTCACACACAGCAAGAACAGAGTCTTACCAATCAACCAATAAGCAATGTGAACATCAACTGAGATACAGCATTAATGTGGGATAAAGGCATTGCAACAGGCCACACATCTTTTTTTTTTTTTTACATTGGTGTAAATTAAGGTCTGAATAAATCTCTTAACGTTAACAGTACCAGTGTTTACTGAGGCTGGCACAGCGCAGCGCTTCCCAACTCCAGTCCTGCATATTTTCCCTGCCGTAATGCACCCAATTCAGCTCATGAAGGGCCAGGCAATTAGCTGGTGATTCGAGCCAGATGTTGGGAAAACACTGAAGTGAGCAGTGCAGATTGGAAGCCATCCAAAAACCTAAATACACTGAAAATACATGGACAAAACCAGCTTCCTATATTATACTAAATCTATTGTGATTTCTATATGGGAAGCACTGGCATGACACACGGACTTACTTGTTGCGTGTACTGCAGGTTGAGGATGTGCACTTCTTTCTTGTCTCCTGTGAGAAACCTCGACCAGCAGCCCTCCGCTATTGCATCTACAGTAATCTGCTTGTTTTTGGGAACTTCCATCCCATTTTCTTCACATATCTGGTTGGTTTCTAGAAAGAAAAAGAAGAATTTTGTTAGATTTCACAAAAATGGACAAGAGTAGAGACCAATTTCTGGCTTTGGGGTGGTCAAGGCTACTGTTGTTAGCCATGTTACACAAACCCATATGTAGCATGACATGTCTTTCTCAGTCATGAATGTTCACTGCGTGCGATGTCACCAAAACGCCATAAAAGCAGTAGAGCCAGTGCTGAGCCAGAGATTGAAAAAGGCTGAAAAAGGCTGTAAAAAGGCTAGAAAAGGCTGGACAAAGGCTGGACAAAGGCTGGGAAAGGGCTGGAAAAAGGTTGGAAACAGCTGAAAAAGGCTACAAAAAGGCTGGGAAAGGCTGGAAAAAGGTTGGAAACAGCTGAAAAAGGCTGGAAAAGGCTGGTTCCTGCGTCTCTTTGTGGACATTTCTAAACCTCATTTCTGGTCTGGACACAATATTTGAAATCCCTTCAAAATAATCATGAATTCCTTGAGCTGAGGGTCAAAGAAATGACTGTTTTTCGGTTAGAAACATGCTCTTAATGTCATCTATTAACAACTTTGATCCAAATGACCTGACCCTACAATTCTGCCTCAAACCTCATACTTGACCATGACCACTATCTTGTTTACATTAGTAGTTTGTATAAACCTTCGAGAAGGCCCAAATCTTTTATTAAATAGCTGCAGCACTTGTTTGCATTTGCATTTTTTTTTGTCTTCTGCAGCTGCCTTGTGTGAATTTTCTTGTTTTGCCAGTGTGCAGTACTGGGATTGTCCACTAGGGCCACCTCCAGCGCTCTCACTATAAAAGAGCCTGGAAAAGCCTGACCTCGGTACAGTCGTTCAGGGCTTCTCCCCTTTGACCACCTGGAAGACTCTGACTTACCCAGCACTTCTGTTCTGCTAGCGTGCTAGCTTTAGCTTTTTAGCGGGTACACTTTAACCCAGGGCAGAACGAGGCTTCTGAGGCAGTAACACGTTTGAAGCCAAAGTGGTTTGATGCTTCGAAACATTTGAAACACAGCTCTACTGCGCCACCTGTTGTGTAAAAATACAGTAAAAATACTGTAAAGTAATATCGTCATTTATTTTTTTAATTGGACAATTTTGCAAAATAATCATGTTTGATAATATTTCAAATTGCAATACATGTTGCACATCTGTCAAACACAGAAATAAACAACAGAAATAGACTTTGATGTTTTTATTTAAGATCATTTTAGGACGTCTCCAGTCAATAACCCACAAATACGAAGGTTTGTCAAAGACTTCTATTCTCTTTTGGCAGTTTAAAAACAAAATCTGACATTCAAACCAAATCCTATGGAGCATGTTTTCTTTCATTTAAAAAGAAAGTCAAGCAAACACACTAATTTTTACTTATTATATTTTATTTCAGTGCAAATATTACATTTTATGTTCAGCGTCTTATGCTCAAGAACAACATTGGCTATAGTTCTAAAGTAAAGCAGAAAGTGAACTGCAGGATATTTTACAACAGTGTTAACAAGACCAGATTAAACCTGCCTGGGGCTCTGTTTACTACCATGGCTAATCCCAAGCGTATGGATATAACATTTTCATGAACAAGAAGAAGGTAATCTGAATTGAACAGAACAGCCTTGACCACAGAATACCTTCAAAACGGGGCCTAAGCTAAAATGAACTATGAGTCAGCAAGCACATAAGCAAGTCTATTAGAGATTACTGAACACCTCAGACGTTGAGAATAGTACTAATCACTGACAGCGCAAAACTCAAGATGCCAAAGCTCACATTCAAAGTTTGGGGAAAATGGTGCAAATGAGTTGTTTGTGAAAGTATCATCGTTATCACAAGGTCAGTGTTGCTCACTCATTGCGAAAGAAGTGAGGAAATCTGTACTTTCCCAAGGTCAAGAAATGCCACATGCTGAGCAATGACCTCAGCGAGTCCACATGAGGTAAACCAAGGTCATCAATGGTGGGCTTACAGCAGTACATCTCCAGACACAGGGTCTGCTGATTTAATAGAAACTCAGGAAAAGTGTCTAATAAATAACCTCCGATAAATACAGACTTCAGTGCGAGTCTCACATTGTTTCAGAGACCCAGACTCATCGAAATCATTTATTTTCTTTATCTGCGTCTTTATTCGGTGCCCCCAGCGAACTATCCCTGCCAGTGGCCAATAAATATTGCCCAGAAGTAAACTGTGTCCTTCCTCAGGAAAACGCGGGTCAGGTGTCATTTCCTAGCCAATCAGCGGCAGCCCTGGTGGACTGGTGGCCGGTTGAAAGATGGAAGGCACTATTGGGTAGTTATCCGTAACCCGTGGCACCAGCGGGCAGGCGGCGTCATTGTTCTCGGACTTGGCTTGGAGCTGCTGCTGGCTGGCCCCTGAGCTGATGCACAGACTGACTGTCTCCCAGACACTGATTTGTCTAGTTGTCTAGAAATAGTCATAACTCTATTCACTGTGATGGTCTGAGAGTGTCATGGAGTCCCCGTTATTGGTTCCTCTCTGGTCTGGTTCCTCCTAACCCTTATTGTCTGTCCCAGGCTTGAAAGATCATGTGAAATATACCAACAGCCCTTCCAGCTTCAAGACCTGTCTTCAGCTCAGTTATATGGCTCATAGCTCTGCGTTCTCCTCA
Source organism: Salminus brasiliensis (assembly GCF_030463535.1). NCBI lineage: Eukaryota > Metazoa > Chordata > Actinopteri > Characiformes > Bryconidae > Salminus > Salminus brasiliensis. The sequence goes on along the minus strand of NC_132878.1, from coordinate 3,851,945 downwards.
CTGGCTTCCTGTAGCACCCCATCAAATTTCAAACCTTGACACTGGCCCACAGTGTCAAAACCCGATCCTTCCAGGGTGGCTCAGCTTAATCCAACATCTTTCAAGTGTCCTGTGTCATCTTTTAACCCTTTGGTGTCCCATTTTCGGTGTTATTTACATCGTATCATTGCGTCACGATAAATAAATGGACCAATAGAAATGGACCCATTGCTGACACAATATTCAATCAAATCCTCACAGCAATGCTCCATGCTCCTCCAATATCTAGTAGAAAGCTTTCTTCTTCCCTGGACAGTAGAGGCAGTTACTCCAAGAAAAGCAGGATAAACTCTTCTTAATACCCTTGATTTCAGAAGAAGCAATGAATTAGCAGGTGTCCCAATACTTTTGTCTATGTAGTGCATTTCATATGCTAGAATTGCACATATGGCCGTATATCAGTTTACTGGATGGAAAGTGTAGTGATGCACCTCAGACGCCCATCTGTCTAGGTCAAGACCTATCATCAGCCCAGTCTGCATCTGCGCCCCTTTGTAGTCCTGTCTTGTCACCATGGTAACCACTACGTCCTGTTTATTTTGTGTGTGTATATATATATATATATATATGTCCTTCGGTCGTGTTTGCTCTTAGGCTTTGTCTTTTGCTCTGTAGTTAAAAGTTTGTGTTTGCTTTAGCATTGTGTTTTTGAGATTGTGGTTTTTCCCCATCGCTCCTGTGTTTTCTTAAGGGTTCACTAGCCTCCCTGTTTAGACCTTTCCTCCATAGTTTGTTGACTTTAGACTCTTGGGATGTGCCTGCTTTGCCTCTGCCTGCCGTCTGGTCAGCATTATGACGACAAGCCCTAATAAAATACACTCTGTGTACAAAGGTAAATGTAACCAACTCACATTATATTATGAAATAAATAAATTATTTATTAATTTATTCATTTTTTCTTTTCTTTTTTTATTTTATTATTGGATAATACTACTACCAATAATAATACTAATAAAAATAATGTATAAGGTATAACGTAATATTGACATCTCCGATGATTTGTGGACCTAACTATTAGTAAAATGACTCAAATGTAACCAACTCACATTATATTATAAAATAAATAAATTACATATATATTTTCCCACTTTTAATTGTATACTACTACTAATAATAATAATAATAAGGACAATAATAATAATAATTTAATTGTATAATATATATATATATATATATATATATATATATATATATATATATATATATATATATATAATCACATATATTATATACCATATAATGATGTCAATAAATGGGAATATATATATATATATGAATGAGTTCGTTAGAAGGGGTGTCCACAAACATTCGGACATATAGTGTATAAGTCATCTTAGCTGGTGGTACTGCAAGAAATGAGCTGCACCCATTGCTGACATAATTATAAGCACCTAATGAACCTAAGGTCACCATGCCCATTGGCCAGCATGGGCTAAAGGGGTATAACCCCCCAGCATCAGTCTGTAGGCTGTGGGGTTCTCTGATTGGTTCTCTGAAGTGATGGAGCTCCATCCAACACCTCTGGGATGTGCTGAGGTGACACAACAATCATCCGCCATCAATACCTGACTTCACATATGCTCTCATTGTGGCTGAATGCAATCAAATCATCCTCACCACACTGTTGGAAGAATGTCAGAACATAGGGCAAAGCTTTTTCAGAAGAGTGGAGGCTGTTACTGCAGCAAATGGAGGACAAAGTCTTTATTAATACCCTGGCTATTGGAAGAAAGCAGGCGCCTACAGATTTTTGGATGTGTGTAGCTAATTTTAGCGATTATGGACTAAGGACTATATCTGCATACTTCGCTGCCAATGCTACCGCTAATGCAGGGGTGAACAGAGCTAAAGCAATGCTCCATGCGTCACTTCCAGGGCATCTAGCAGGGCGTAGGAGGATGCTAGCTAGCTAAACGGCAGCTCAGGACGAATGCTTACATAATCTGCTGCCGTTCCGGTCGTCTTTCACATGCATGGCATGCATCCAGAGCGACCTACAGAGGTGTTCTGGCAGTGCTGCTCATTTTTGTATCGTATGCAGTATATTATGGAGAACTCGCTTCCACGAGGCACGGCCTAATTAAGCGCGGTTAGTAAGTCCGAAGTTCACTCGCTTCCTAGTTTCCAGGGGCCCAGAAGGATGAGGCAACAGGAAGCAGCCGCGTTTGTTCGGACAACAGGAAACGCTATGTTTAGAAAGACAGGGTTGATGATGGTGGCGGTCCTGGCACTGGTCAGGCCTGTGACGCACTTGCATGCTCCGCAGGTGGCTAAATCACTAACTGGGGACTGACCGTCCTGGTTTAAAAAAATACTGTTAATTATTAAATACTGTTGTTTATTGTTGATTTTAGATGGTCGCTGACATTAGACAGTGTCATGGCATTTTCTGGGGTCAAATGACCATAGCTAGGTCATGCCCCAACCCCTCAAAAAATTGCCCCTTAGTAGATGTAGTAATGCATTCACTTAAGATCTCCACTTTGGATATTTTAGTTGCATCCATACCCGCAAAAAGCTATGTGATACCATAGCAACCACCTTGCAACCATCAAACAACACCATGAGAACCACCTAGCTAGCAATCACCTGGAATAAAATAGCAACCCCATAGCACCACCATAGCTACCATAACCACAACCATAACAGTTTTACACCCAACACCCAAAAAAAGCTATGTGATACCATAGCAACCACCTTGCAACCATCAAACAACTCCATAGGAACCACCCAGCAACACCACAACAACCACCTTGCAACCATCAAACAACTCCATAGGAACCACCCAGCAACACCACAACAACCACCTTGCAACCATCAAACAACACCATGAGAACCACCTAGCTAGCAATCACCTGGAATAAAATAGCAACCCCATAGCACCACCTTAGCTACCATCTACTTAAAAACAGTCTCAGCATATTGACTATGTGGTTGCTATGGTGTTGCTGCATGTTTTAATAGGCTGAAGCTGTTTTTGCTAGGTGGTTTGCTACCTAGATTATTTGAAGATTGTGTCATGGCATTTTCCGCAGTCAAATGACCATGCCTGAGTCATGCCACCACCCCCCACCCCCTCAGTTAATTAAACAAATGGACCCTTGTGAAGAGACGGATAACAGTTTTACACCCAACACTCAAAAAAAGCTATATGATACCATAAGAAACCACCTAGCAACACCACAGCATCCATCTGTAACATCATAGCAACCACATAGCAACACCATAGCAACCATCTACTTACAAACAGCCTATTGACTATGTGGTTGCTATGGTTGCTACGTGTTCAATAGGCTGAAACTAGGTTTTTGCTAGGCGGTTGCTCTGGTGTTATTTGAGTTGCAATGCTAACAAACCCAAGAGTTTCTTTCCCCAGTCACTGGGAGGCAGATAAAAACAGGCAGATGCGGTTAACTACACTTAGAGTTTTACCATAGAAAACAGGGTAAAAATAGCTGCATATTTTAGGGTGAAAGGCTGTTGTTGTTTATTTACAGTAAATTACAGTAAACAAACAAAGAAATTACAAATAAAACAACATTTTTTGGATTCCGTGTCTGGTCGGAGAGGGACCACCACCACCAGCTGTGGTTGCCAGAACACAAGTCTGAACTGTTGCCAGAACTGAAAAATAGCTGTAACTATTATATTAAAAGACTGTTGTTTATTTTACATTTACCTTTACATTTACATTCATGGCATTTAGCAGACACTCTTATCCAGAGCGACTTACAAGGTTACACGTATTACAGGGGTGGGCCAATGTAGTGTTAGGAGTCTTGCCCAGGGACTCTTATTGGTGTAGCACAGCATAGTCACCCAGACCGGGAATCGAACCCTGGTCTCCCACATGGTGTTGCTGTAATGCAATGGTAGTGGTGGTGTTATCTGTTGCGCGCTTATGAGTTTATGAGTCATCGCCAGGTTGCCAGATCATTACTGTAAAATACAGTAAAACTGTTCCACAGCTGAATGTTTTTGGGTGAAGGACAGTTGTTTATTTACAGTAAATTACAGTAAAATAAGTGAACACTACTGAAGGCTAAAGTAAAGATTACTTGTTTTTTATTATTGTATGGGTTTTATATCTGGTTTGGGGGATGTCAATGAACCACCAGCTGTGTTTGCCAGAACTTTACTGTAAAAATACAGTAAAAAAAAATAAATTAGCTGTAAATCTTATAGTAAAAATCACCAGGTTGCCAGATCGTTACTGTAAAAATACAGTAAAAATGTTCCACAGCTGTGTATTTTAGGCTGAAGGACAGTGTGTTTATTTACAGTAAATTACAGTAAAATAAGTAAGATTTACTTTACGTTTTTTATCATTGTATAGGTTATATATCTGGTTTGGGGGATGCCAATGAACCACCAGCTGTGGTTGCCAGAACATTACTGTAAAATACAGTAATAATGTCCCACAGCTGAATGTTTTTGGGAGAAGGACAGTTGTTTATTTACAGTAAAATAAATAAACACTACTGAAGGCTGAAGTACAGATTTACTTTACTTTTTTATTATTGTATGGGTTTTATATCTGGTTTGGGGGATGCCAATGAACCACCAGCTGTGTTTGCCAGAACTTTACTGTAAAAATACAGTAAAAATGTTCCACAGCTGTGTATTTTAGGCTGAAGGACAGCAGTTTATTTACAGTAAATTACAGTACAATAATAATTATAGTACATTTTTTATCATTGTATAGGTTATATATCTGGTTTGGGGGATGCCAATGAACCACCAGCTATGGTTGCCAGAACTTTATTGTAAAACTATAGTTAAAAAAAAAAAAAAAAAGAAAAAGAAAAGAAGCTGTAAATCTTATTGTAAAAGACTGTTGTTTATTTTATGGACCATCACCAGGTCACCAGAACTTTCAAAAAATGTTAAAACTACAGTAAAATGTTCCATAGCTGTATATGTTAGGGTGAAGGACAGCTGTTTGTTTACAGTAAATTACAGTAAAATAAAATATACACTACTATAGACTACAGTGCATACTTAATTTTTCAGTAATGTTATGGATTCTATATCTGCTCTGAGGGGGGGTGTCACCACCAGCTGTGGTTGCCAGAACTTTACTGTAAAAATACTGTAAAAATAGTGTAAAAATAGCTAAATCTTAAATCTTATAGTAAAAGACTGTTGTTTTTTTATGGATCATCGCAAAGTTGCCAGAATGTTACTGCAAAAATACAGATTTCACAATGTGGTTGCCAGATATGCAGATATGCCAGATATGCATTACAACTGCATAAAAAAAAGAGCAGCCTTATGTGTCCAGCCTTATCTTCGTCCACTCCTTTATTTCCCACGGCAGATATGAACCGTAGCTGTGTACGATAGAGTGAGCGACAGCTGTTTATTCACAGTAACGCACCATCGAAATACACACTACTGTAGACTGTAGTGGGGAGGTACAGCCTAATGCTGTCGGATTATTCGCCAAAACGTGTGTTTACAGCATTACCATTAAAGATGCAACACCACAGCAACCACAAAACATTTTCTGTTTGGTGGTTGCTATGGTGTTGCTATGGTGTATGTGGTTACGTAGTGTCTATACATTGGCTGTGGTATAGGTAGAGCTATCACCACTTAGGTATAGCAACAACTAGGTATAGCAACACCATAGCGACCAGCTGGTAACACCACAGCTGCCACCTAGCTAAGTTTTGAGCTTCAGCCTGCAGGGTTTTCCTTTTCTAGCTACTTTGGAGATGGTGTAAAAGTTCAGTGCACCACTTTTTACAGGTAGACGTTGTTATTGTTGTTGTTGTTGTTGTTACAGTTTGCTCATACCCCCCCCCCCCCACCCCCCCACCCCCCCACCCCCTCTGCCTCAGCAAACTTATCTCAGCCTGTGGAGGAGAGATAGCATTTCACAGACATCTCAGCTCTGTCACATCTATCAGTCACCACAATCAGCCACCGAGGATCCTGGCTGTGTTTGCGCTGACCGGTGAAGCTGACCCAGGAAATGCCGATGTCACTAAACGCTCTGGCTAAACGGTTCTGTGTTAAATGAGCTATAAGCCCTGCTAGCCTCGCTCTATCTACTTTATCAGGAGCCTCAACGATCCTTTCCCATGCAAAGAGACGCCGCTGGAGGCTGACCGCTTCCATTCGGTCTCCAGCGCGCTGGTGGGAGCGCTCCTCTATTTTTCATTGTCAGAGGAGAGATAAAACCCGGAGCTGTCTCCATTCATCATACACACTTTACGGGGGCTTTCTCGGGCTCGCTGTTTTTTTATTATTATTTTCTGGTCCGTTTTCTGGCCTCTTTTTTCCCCTCTGTTTGTGTGCGTGTGCGTGAGTGTGTCTCATTTTCCTGTTTGACCCCTAGACCTTAATCTGAGCCAAAATACACACTCATAAGGGAGTCTCTATTGCAGCCAAAGGGGGGAACAAAGTGAGTGAGTCATAAAGGGATTGCTAAATGCTGAACCAGTACACACACACACATGCTCATACACACACCGGGGTAAATTACATTGCATTGCCTTGGAATGCAGTTAGATGGAGAGCTGAAATTGCACTGCACTGGTGTAAAACTGAGCAAAATATCAATCCATAATAATAATAATCCATATTTTCCCTGACGGCCTTTTATGGTGTTTGCACTCGTTTATGTGGGATTTTCTACCAAAAGCAGTCGAAATCCATCTTTACAGGACCATAATTTTTTTTTTGTCCTGTCAAGTTGAACTTTTTAGATGTTACTGTCCCTTTAAGAGATACATGTAAATGTATAAATATGTAAATTATGTAAATGAGTTCTACTGTGATTTCTCTTTTTTGGGTTTAGTTTCAAAGGCAGTCCAGAATAAGACTCTCCTCATAAATTCAATGTAAATAAGCGGGGCTAAATGGCTATACTCTGGCTATAGAGTGGGAGAGTATATGTATGGATTGGAGAAGCATGATATTTTATGATAGGGGCCCTTTAAAGGGGCCCTTTAAAGTGCTGATCAGCAATGGTGGTATAGTAGTGAGCATAGCTGTCTTCCAAGCAGTTGACCCTGGGTTCGATTCCCGGCCAATGCAGCCCTTTATTACTATTACTGTTACTACAACTCTTTTAAGAGGCAGTGGTGGGCTATCCGGGCTATCAATGACAGGGTTGTGGGTTCGATGCCCGGGCTCAGCAAGCTGCCACTGTTGGGGCCTTGACCAAGGCCCTTGACCCTCTCTGCTCCCCGGGCACTGGAGTTGGCTGCCCACTGCTCTGGGCACTCACACAAATACTTGCACCTTCACCCTTCTGTTAGTGCTCCAGGGAAGGCACTTGTCCTATGGGAAGGCCATAGCGGTTCCTGATTAGGGCTTTAAGATGGTACTGTATTATTTTTAATTTCACGCTTGTTGGACATAGCAGAGCACATATGGTGAAAACACTTGAGGCCTGCTAATCTGTCCACAACACAGCCCTGTAGTCTAGCTGTTAGGTCCATTTTTATGTTCTGTAAGAACTAGCATGAGCCGGTCTCCACTTTTCTATGCGTTATATAGTATTTTGGAGGTGTGGGGGCTTATCTTACATTGGGCGATGGGTACATTGGGTAATCTGACCATTACCACTGCTAAACTGCTCTGAATCGGGAGAGAGAAGCTGGTTAGCATTAGTTTTGTTAGCAGGATAACTAACTTAAGCCTGGTTGACTGAAACCCCACTTATAAACATTTTGACGAGAATGACTCAGATCCAGACTGGTGGCTAACGATCAAGCATCTGTAGCCACTCGCTAAGCTAGCCGTTTGCTAAACTAGCGCAGCTAAAGCTTCACCGAGTATCAGACGGCCCGCTGCAGCTGCTGGTGACTAACTACTGAGCTACCAAACCAAAAACGTTTGATTTGGAAGAAAAAAATAATGAGAAGGTGTCCCAATACTTTTGTCCAGATATGTATGTATGCTCCCTAATGAATTACACCCACTATAAACGTATACTACACCTAAATGGATGAGAAATTGAACAGTCTTATCTCGAAATAAACCAAAAAACTATGTATAACATTTTAATATAAACGTAAACATATAAATATAATATATAAACAACAGGCAGGTGGAGAGATGATCACGCCTGGAACCTTCCTTATGCTTTGTAGTGTAGCTTTCTCAAACTGGAGGGAGGAGGAAGACTGTGATTGATTGTTGGAGCTGTGTGGGTGGGACGAGCATTAGCCTAGTGATTGCTTACACAGGTGTTACCCATGATTAGGACCCCCCAGTACCACTGAAAAGGAGGAAATTCTGGGAAAACAAATCAGCAATTTATTAAAGATTAGGTTTTAATGGGGGGGTGGGCTGTGTACATGTCGATAGTGGGCCTACAAAAGGAAGATTAACCTACTTAGGAGGAAAATGCAGAATTCGCCTCCCCGGGGCTTTAAAGAAGAATGCCGTGTGACCTCGTTAGCAGCGGCCTTTTATCAGCGTGCCGGCAATAGCGTTATTCATGAAGAGGAAACAATAGCTGACCAGCTCGGGCAGCCGTTCAGTTTAAGGAGTGGTCGGCAGCCTCGGACTTTCTGAGGAGACTCAATAAAGGAAGTCCCCGTTTCCAGGATGTGGTCCTTCGCTGCCAGTTCGGGACACATTCGTGAAAACATTACCTTGTAACTGGAAGTTCTTTGAGCTTCAGATGGGCTCAGTAGCTCTACTCCCCCCCACCACACACACACTCCTCTTCTGGTATGCTGACCTCTGCAATGTTCTGACAATACACTTTCTGAACTTTCTAAACAAGAAGTGAATCTGTGTAACGAAGGGTTTCGATGTTTTTTACAGCTCTACTAAATACAGAAGTCAGTCTGGAGACCACGATACTCTACACACTCTACACTCTACACCCCAGTCCTCTCAGAGGAGGAGGGTCTTCAGTCTGGGTTTGAAGACAGCGAGCGTTGGACTCTGCTGTTCGGACACCCAGGGGAAGCTCGTTCCACCACTTCGGTGCAGGACAGTAAAAAGTCTGGACGCTCGTCTTCCGTGGATCTTAAAGGATGGCGGGTCGAGCCGAGCCGTACTTGAAGCTGAAAGGGCTTTTGGTGCAGATCGGCTTTTGACCATCGCCATCAAGTACGGAGGGGCTGGCTGGTCCAATCTTGGCTTTGTAGGCCAGAGTCAGGGTTGATGAGGGCAGCAGCTACAGGAAGCCAGAAGGGCTGGGACTTGAGCTTTGACTCATCTGAGCTGTTGTGACAGCATGTTGTCTGAAGAAGTTAAAGGTGAGAGCAGCCACACGTCACTTTACGACCACGCCTGAATGACCACCCCCCTTTGGTGTGGAAACAAACCCTGCTTCCTCCAAACTGGAAATAATAAGCATTCTGCTCGTCCACCAATCAGCAGTGCTGGAATAGGAATTAGCATTGCTAATTAAAAATCAATCTCCAAGCGGTATTACATTCCGCTGTTAGCCATGTTAGCTTGTGTTTTCCAGCAGTATTACGAGTAAATGAACTCGAACTGTGTGTTGGACTGAAAGGATGCTAACAGAGCCAACTTCCAATCTATTGTCTTTTCACTTTCTACAGAATTACACTATAGGAAGCGCCTTTTCCTCCCTTCCTGTCCCGGGTCTTGACATGAAATACCACTAACCCATGCAGGGATGCTAATGACATTGCTCAGATTGCATAGAATGCATTAGTCATTAGAGTTATTTGCATTGCTCTGGTTTAAGAGCAGACTCTAAATGCTTATTAGTAGAAGATTAGATTATGATCTGATGTCAGAAACTCAGAAAATGTCTTTTTTGGGGGATATTTGTCCCCAATTTGAGCTATTTCCACTTTCCACCCACTTTTCATTTAGGACACGCCTCATCACATGATGCCTCCAGCGCTGGAAGGGTGAATGCTAACAAGTGCGCTAACCGCTAACTGCTAATTCTGTTGCATCAGGTAACAGATGCCCGTTGCATGTGATAGAGGGGGAGAAGGAGGGCTGGTTAGGCTCTCTGAGACCCCCAGAAACGGATGGCTGTGGCATCACCAGGGTTGCACCAACGATCTCCTGATGATAGAGCCAACGCTTAGACAGATGCACCACCCGTGTGGTTAATATTTTAAGTGTAAATAGGTCCCATCCTCCACAGAGACACACTTCTGTACGTCTTAATACACAGCTACTGTTTATTTACTGTATTTTTAGAAAGGATAAAGCATAAAATATAGCATGTACAAATAATATTTAAAAAAAACACTTGTTTTATTTGTAATACTATTTTTATTACTTTTTAAATTCTGTAAATAAATGAAATTTGTGTGTAAAATGTGCAGAAAAATGTCATATTCAAGGGTTTCCGGTAGAGGATTAGAGATCATTTACACAGGAGTGTCCAAACTTTTGCACACATCCGTACACACATGACCCTGCGCTTGAGAAATGTTGTAATTACATCATTACATAACAATTTAATGAACAACAGCAAGATGATATAACAAGTGTGGACTCCTGCTGGACGTCTAGAGTGGCGGTCAGAGGTTTGGAGGAGTTGGGTGGGTGATGAAAGTGTTTGTGTGGAGGGAGGTGGGGGGGGCAGGCAGAGAGAGGGGGGAGACGGTAGGGGGGAGTGAAGGAGGCCGGCCTGAGCTCTACACACACCTATTGTCCCACAGCTTCCGTGGCCGCCGACCCAGGCCTAACCATCCACAGGAAGACAAACAAGTTCTTATCAGCGGCCTGCAGAGGCCCGCGCTGTCCCCTGGCCTCTAACCCCTGCTGCTGCCCCTAGACTGCCTGGTCTCAAACCACTATTACACCGTGGATCAGAGTGGCCACCAGCCCAGTTCCTGGAGGTCTGCTTTCCTGCACAGTTTATACTAACATATTCTCCAGATCTTCGGTCCAGTTAGTCAGTTGGAGTGGGGGTATTGGGTTGGGTGCTGAATGGGCTTGATGAAGACTGGTCTACGTTATGATCTGTACTGTATTGTTCAGTGCAGAATACACACACTGATTTGTAGAGTGTGGTAAATGGGTTGCAGTACGTCATATTCACTATATCAGAATCACTAGGATGACCACCAGCTGCTACGTAAACAATGATTGCTTTTAATGAATTAGTAATTAGTATCTCTGAATATTTTTATTCAGTTCTACTGTACATTATTTAGTATCCACTATGAATAGTGTGCTTTCAGTGTCGATTATAAATGATTCAGTATCTATTATGAATTATTCAGTATCTACTACAAATTATTCAGTAGCTACTTAAAACTATTCAGTGTCTACTACAAATTGTTCAGTTTCTATTATGAATTATTCAGCATCCACTACAAATTAGTCAGTATGTACCACAAACTGTTCAATATCTACTACAAATTATTTAGGATCTACTATGAATTATTCAGTATCTACTACAAACTATTCAGTATCTACTACAAATTATTCAGTAGCTACTTAAAACTATTCATTATCTAATATGAATTATTATGAATTATTAGTATCTACTACAAATTATTTAGTATATACTACAAATTAGTCAGCATCTACCACAAACTGTTTAGTATCTACTACAAACTGTTCAATATCTACTACAAATTATATGGGATCTACTATTAATTATTCAGTATCTACTACAAACTATTCAGTATCTATTATGAACTATTCAGTATCTACTACAAATGATTCAGTGTCTACTACAAATGATTCAGTATGTACTACAAATTGTTCAGTATCTACTACAAATGATTCAATGTCTACTACAAATTGTTCAGTATCTACTACAAATGATTCAGTGTCTACTACAAATGATTCAGTGTCTACTACAAATTGTTCAGTATCTACTAAAAATGATTCAGTGTCTACTACAAATGATTCAGTGTCTACTACAAATGATTCAGTGTCTACTACATATTGTTCAGTATCTACTACAAATTATTCAGTATCTACTACAAATTATTCAGTATCTACTACAAACTCTTCAGTATCTATTATGAATTATTTAGTATCTACTACAAATTATTCCATATTCACTATTAATTATTTGGTATCTACTATGAATTATATAAAATATTCTATGAATTATTCAGTATCTACTACAAACTTTTCAGTATCTATTATGAATTATTCAGTATCTATTATGAATTATTCAGTATCTATTATGAATTATTCAGTATCTAAATGAAAGTATTGTGTTGGTTCAGTAGTTAAGTGATAGTGAAGTACTGAAGTGTGGACCCACATAGAGTTAACAAGCCCACCCTGAGTTGAAGTGAAGAGTCACAGCAGGACTAGTGCAGGGCAGGAGATGCCCTGATCTGCGTTGTGATCTGAGTAATGGTCGGCTTAAATACAGACGAAAACACGTCAGTGTTCTCCAGACCACCCCCACCGCCCCCCTCCACCCCCCCATTCCTGCAGTCTGATGGTTCAGTCCAGACGGCTGGAGACAGGCCGGGTTTCTGAGCGTCTGTTTAAACCTCCGGGAGCCGACTCGCCGCCGACACACAGCGGAAATAAACAGCACAGCGGCTCCACTCCAAAACACTCACACACACACACACACACACACACACACACACACACACACACACACACAGTACATATACTCTCCAATACTTAATTTCACACACAATCACGTGCATACACATGAACAAACACACACACACACACACAAACATTTCTTCTTGCCTGTCTTTTATAGGCTTTCTCGTTTTACTAGTTTGCCCCTGTATGTGTGTGTGTGTATGTGTGTGTGTGTGTGTGTGTGTGTGCTAAAAAAAGAGTGAACTGCTTGTCTACAGGATTTTTTTGTAAACGGCCACCAAAGCTAAAGTGACATTTCCTGCACACAACACACACACACTAAAACTCCAAAGGGACTTCAGCTCAACACTGCTTTTTCAGTCCAGGGTGTGAGGAATGACATCACTACGGGCACCGATTAGACCTGGACTAGTCTAGTCTTGCTCTCAACCACCAGTTCCAAATCCTATGTAATCTAAAAGCAGCTAAACATGAATCCATTAAAAGAAGAAACAAGAGCTTCTCATTCTGAAGAAAGAAAGTAGTGAGATCTTGTCGGTGAGCTAGTCTGAAGAACAGAGCTCGGTTCCTCCAGGTTTCTCCTGGACGCCCCCCAGTCCAGCCAGCACAGCATGGAGGATGTGTTCACCTCCATCATCATCAGCAGCAGCAGCTCACCTGATTCACCATCATTAAGCCCTGATTTACCACCAAACCAGGTGTTGATCTGAGGAGAACTCTAAATAATACTAGACTCCATGAGGGGTGGGCAACCATTGCTGCGGTACCCAGAGAGCAGGGAGGGTGAAAGGCCTTGCTCAGGGGTCCAACAGTGGCAACTTGCAGAGCCTGGGTATCGAACCCACAACCCTGTCATCAGGGTTCGAAATACAGTGCAGCCAATCAGAACAGAGATCATTTACATATACACATACAGCATTTCGAGTTAGCTGAATCTGCAGACTATGAACGGCATAAAGTCCCAACAGCAGTGTGAAAGACTAGTGGAGAGCCGGCCGAGACATGAGAGCTGTGATTGGCCGTCGAGGTTATTATTTCACCATAGTGATTTCTGAATGCTCTCAGAGTTCAGATATTACTACTGTGATTAAATCTGAATAATAACTTCTTTACATTATAATTATTATCATCATTTATTTGTATTATTTGAGCAGCTGTTTTTGAGCAGTTGTCATTTCTGCCAATTAATAAATGCTCTAAATATTAATATTTTTATTTGATTTAGAGGAAATGTTGTCCATGATTTATGAAATACAATTAATTTAAATAGTAAAATCAGAGACACTGATTATATAGGGTGGTCTCCATTTTTTCCAGAGCTGTATAACTCTTAAAGGCACAGTAACTAAGACAACACAGCCTGTTTATTTCTAAAGAATTTTAAAAAATGATTGTAATAGAATATGGGCTGGTCCAATGAGAAGGCCCTGGACAAATGAAGCAGATTTTTGCATTTCTGCACACGTCGCCGCCATCGTCGTTTTCGGCCTTGTAGCGCGAGGCTTGCTTTTTAAAATGATGACAGATCAGCAGAAGCTGTGGAACAACAGCGTGAACAGAACTCCAGCTATTTACAAATGAATTAGCGAATGATGAGCCGCTCCTGACGCGAGGCGCAGAGAGCCCATCGATCTTCCCTGCATTAATTAGCGCCACGGCTCACGGAGGAAAAGATTCATTTAGCAGGGGCTGTTAGCCCGGTCCGCCGAGCAGATGGAAGCAGGCCGACTCTCTGCGCTCGCCGGCCACTCCCAATCACTCAAATCTGATGTACCTTCACACAACATATGTTTCAAACAGAATCAACACAGTCTAGCGCCGCCGTCCTCCTGCCGTGACTGCGACTTACAGCGAGATTGATCTGCTTTCGCAGCCGTAATGACTCCAGTGAGAAATGGTGTGTGCGCTTTGTGGTGAGTTTGAAAGATGCACAGTTATGCTAACGCACTTTAGCGATAAAACTCCTAACTAAGAAGGGCCGGAGCGGTTATCCCACAACGCCCATATAGGGTGACCTGGTTGTTTCTCCACCCGTCCACTGATAGCGCTGCTGTGCGAAATACACGCACACAACCCTTCTGTCACGAACCCGAACAACATAAACAACAGTGCTGGAAAATCCAGCTGTTTATGAACAATTAGGAGCTCATAAAAAAGTGGACCGACATCCAGGGAGTAACAGCAAGGAGCACAGGTTTAGAATAAGGGTTAAGATTAGGTTTAGGTGTAGATTAAGGTGTAGGTAAAGTAAGGTTTAGGTTTAGGTGTAGATTAATGTGTAGATTAAGGTGTAGATCAAAGTCAGATTTAGGTGTAGATTAAAGTGTATCTTAAAGTCAGATTTAGGTGTATGTTAAGGTGTAGGTTAAAGTCAGGTTTAGGTGTAGATTTAGGTGTATGTTGAGGTGTAGGTTAAAGTCAGATTTAGGTGTAGATTTAGGTGTATGTTGAGGTGTAGGTTAAAGTCAGATTTAGGTGTAGATTAAAGTGTATCTTAAAGTCAGATTTAGGTGTATGTTGAGGTGTAGGTTAAAGTCAGATTTAGGTGTAGATTTAGGTGTATGTTGAGGTGTAGGTTAAAGTCAGATTTAGGTGTAGATTAAAGTGTATCTTAAAGTCAGATTTAGGTGTATGTTAAGGTGTAGGTTAAAGTCAGATTTAGGTGTAGATTAAAGTGTATCTTAAAGTCAGATTTAGGTGTATGTTAAGGTGTAGGTTAAAGTCAGATTTAGGTGTTGATTAAAGTGTATCTTAAAGTCAGATTTAGGTGTATGTTGAGGTGTAGGTTAAAGTCAGATTTAGGTGTAGATTTAGGTGTATGTTGAGGTGTAGGTTAAAGTCAGATTTAGGTGTAGATTTAGGTGTATGTTGAGGTGTAGGTTAAAGTCAGATTTAGGTGTAGATTAAGGTGTAGGTTAAGGTTAGGTTAGAATTAGGTTTAGGTGTAGATTAAGGTGTAGGTAAATGTTTGGTTTAGAGTAGATTGAGCTGTACATTAAAGATGCAGGTTAAAGTTAGGTTAGGTTTAAGTTTAGGTGTGGATTAAGGTGTAAACTCAGATTTAACTGTGGATTAAGGTTTAGATTAGATTAAGATGTAGATTAAGGCACAGGTCAAAGTTAAATTAGGTTTAGGTGTAGATTAAATTGAACTGTAGATTAAGGTGTAGGTTAGGGTTAGGTAAAGTATAAATTGTAGCTAAATGTGTAGGACAGTGCTGCAGGCCTTTATCATCTGCCATAGCAACACCCTAGCAACCACCTGGCAACACCCTAGCAACTATTACACAACTTCACAAAAACTACCTACTGCAACCACCTAGAATACCATAGCAACCACCTACCAAAACCAGCTTCCTCCTAGTATTCATGTAGCAACACGGTCCACCACTGGGAACCACTTCCACCACTGCTTCCTTTATAGCTTTACGGGGAGTGTCCCCAAACTTTTGAGGGGCGGTTTACATCTCCATGATGCGGAGAGTGGATAATGGCCACAAGGCCCAGATTGAGCTCAGCCGCTCAGCGATAAGGCAGCCTCACGCCAGGGCTTATCAGCGCAGGCGGCGGCCGCTGGCACGGTCAGCACAGGCTGCAGGCTGGTGACAGCGTATTGGAGAGTTATCGCGGCCGGCCGCTAATGAGCCATTCAGGCTCACGCCACCGCCGGCTGGCCGGGGGGTCTGGAGAAACTACCCCAGGGAGAAAGAGAAAGAGAGAGAGAGGAGAAGAAGGACAGCCATCCACGAGACACAGCTCCTACATTACCCGTCCTCATGTGTTTATTTGTTCCAGGAACTGGAGGCCTGCTGCAGTCAGACCCCACCCCCCTGTCCCAACCCCTTCGACCCCAACCCCCCCACCAGTTTTTACACTGATTATAATTGCTTATGCCAGACAGTGGTATAGCCTTATCAACAACAAGCTTTGAGCTAAACCAATTAAAACAGTGGGCATGACTGTGGTTTCTATAGAAAATATAAAAAATATATGACACTAAATGGACAAAAGTATTGGGACGCACCTCTTAATCAGTACATTCAGGTGTTTCATTCAGTCCCTTTCAACACAGGTGTATACAATCAATTCCTAGGTTTAGCATCCCTGTACAGAGAGTTTGAGCGCCTTTTTGCAGACCCTGGCACAAGGTAAGCTGTGGTCATGAGGTGACCTGGTTCGAGTAGCAACAGTTACGTAACTGTTCTGGGGTTTAAACTCAACATAGTTCAGTCTACAGTTCTCCTAACTCACATTTGAGCAGCAGCAGCTGAAACTGCTGGTTAAATACTGTATAAGATGTTTAGTCTGTGGCTCCGCCCCCTCAAGATGTTTGCTGTTGCTTGTATTTCCATCTGCGGATGAGAGCGCCCCCATCACATGGGATTTGAACTTACAATCGCTTTACAAGTCAAGTCAAATTTATTTGCATAGCGATTTTTACAACTGTTGTCGTCACAAAGCAGCTTTACATAATTAGTAATTAGTAAAAATTTTTAAAAATTAATAAAAATAAAGGCAGATAAAATAACATAAGAAGACATGAAGGATCCAAGACCCCCAGTAAGCAGCCAACCGCTAAACTCCCTCAGAGCTGGAGGAAGAAACCTTGGGAGGAACCAAGACTCAGAAAGGGGGACCCGACCCGTCCTCCTCTGATCAGAACTATTTATAAATTATTGATAAAAATTACCAAACCATCTATACTGTTGAACTCCTCTGATCATAATCATAATATATTAATCATGGTGTAGAATAACGTAATATAGTCATGGCAGTGATGGTCAGAGTAATGATAGTTTACACTTGATGATGAGCAGCAGTTAGACCGTAGGGCCGGTCAAGAGCTGTAAAATCACACTACATACAAACACTGCTCCAAATACATTCACCTTCTTTGGAGAGACTGTCTCTAACTGCCTGCTCCCTGCTCCCAGCCCTCCATGGTCAGGGGTGTGAAAATAGATAGGCCTCCTCCCAGATGATAGGGGGAGCTCTAACCTCCAGCTTTACCTATAGTTTGAAGTCAGACTGAAAGCTGATATATCTCTCACTGCTACATCGTCAGATTAAATGAGGAGTTTCCTGCTGATCTGATGCTGCATGGTGAATCAGCTCTCTCCACACTCCCGGATTAAAAGCACGGCAGATGTTTTATGCTAATGTGAGTTTAGTGGGGAAAGAATCCTCCAGCTGAAGCGCTTTAAAACCAGAGTGTCTGTAATAAGAGGCCTAATTAAAGTAAGACAGTGCTTATGATTAGGGGAAAGTACTGAGAGAATTAAAGCGCGAGTGTCTGCGAGCGGCTCCTTTGATCTTTCTCTCGCCGCTTAAATACGAGAGTCTTGTTAACACGTTACATCAGGGGAAATTACACTCGAGTGGAAAATTCCACCGAGTAGCAATGTGAACAAAGAGCGCTGCGTTATTTCCACCGCCTCTCTTATTTGTAGAGCGACACGTTCCTCACACTCCTTAATCTCACAGCTTCTGTATGTGGGTCCACACCTCAGTTCCTCACTGTCTTACAGCTAACACCTCAGTTTTACAGGAGATACTGAATAATTCAGAGATTCTACTGAATACTTCATATGAGATTTTGAATAACTCATAGTAGACACTGAGAATACTGCATAATTCATAGTAAGTACTGGATAATTAATAGTGTCTAGGTAATAATTAATAGTTTCTACTAAATAATTAATAGGAGATACTGAATCATTCATAGTGGTTTCTAAATAATTAGTACTTCTTTTTATTTCTACTAAATAACCTATAGTGGATACTGAATAATTCATAGTTTCTACTTAATAATTAATCATTTCTACTGGATAATTCATAGTATTTTCTAAATAATTAATAGTTTTTACTGAATAATTAATAGTTTCTACTAAAGAATTAATAGTAATTACTAAATAACTTATAACAGTTACTGAATAATTCATATTAATTACTGATTAATTAACAGCATGTGCTGAATAATAATACAGAATAATAGTACATACTGTAATCAGTATCTATTCACAGTAGATACTGAATAATTCAAAGTAACTGAATTAATGGTGGTCACTGAATTATTCCTAGTAGAAACTGAATAAGTGATAAAAGATACTGACTCATTTGGATTTTGTGCTGAATTATTCATAATAGACACTGGATTGTTTATAGTACTGGTTTCTATCACTGTATTAAATAAGCTCCACCCTGTCTTTACTGTTGAATGCACTGCACTGGTTTCTGAGTGATTATGTGCTTACAGTCAGAACACCCCTTAGTACCAGACGGGAAACGTCTCAGACTGGGGAACAGTCCCAGACTGGGGTCATCTCATCTCTTTGCATATCTACAACAATCATGGTTCTTTATGGAATCAAAAGTGGAACCATTTGTAGCACATTAATTTTTTTAGAGGTTTGAATGCTCTGTTTTTGGGCCTAGGAGGCTCACACTAATCTCACAGGTGTGTCTCCTTTCACAGTGTGTGGGTTGGTGGACAGTCCAGATGTTCCTGCTTATAAAAATGTTTTTCCTAATCTGCCCCCTGGTTTTCTGCTGATATGGGCCCTTTTAAGGCCCTTGAAGCATGTGAAATTTCCAGACTTAGGAACAGTGCCAGACGGGAACAGTCCTAGACTGGGGAACAGTCCCAGACAGGAATAGTCCCAGACGGGAACAGCACCAGACTGGGGATCAGTACCAGACAGGAACAGTCCCAGACTGGGGAACAGTCCCAGACGGGAACAGTCCCAGACAGGAACAGCACCAGACTGGGGATCAGTACCAGACAGAAACAGTACCAGACAGGAGCAGTCCCAGACTGGGGAAGAGTCCCAGACTGGGGAACAGTACCAAACTGAGGAACAGGAAAAGACTGGGGAACGGTACCAAACTGGGCAACAGTACCAGACTGGAGAACAGTGCCAGATGGGAACAGTCCCAGACTGGGGAATAGTCCCAGACTGGGGAACAGTGCCAGACGAGAACAGTCCCAGATGGGAACAGTCCTAGACTGAGGAACAGTACCAGACTGGGGAACAGTCCTAGACTGAGGAACAGTACCAGACTGGGGAACAGTCCCAGACTGGGGAACAGTACCAGACTTTAAAGGCCCTTGCAGCACATGCAAATATTCCGTCAACCTGCTCAGAAGTCTCTCTAGTCGGCTAGAGAGGAAAAAAAAACTAAAAGTGGCTTTGAGGAACCGGGGAAATAAAGCATAAACAGAGTCAGCTGAACAGCTCAGGGAGCAGAAAGGAGGGGGAAGAAGAATAGCAGCAGAGGCGACGGGGCTGGGGGAGGGATTGTTAATTGCGATTTTGAGATAGAAATCGGTCTCCAGTCGCGTCACTGGGTCTCCCTGCCACCCTGTCTGGCTCATTTCAGCGTGGGGAAGTGCCTTATTTGCGCTCTACACGCCATATTTAACACCGGGGGACTTTCCCCCTCCTCCTCTCTTCTCCAGCGTCTGCTTTTTGTCTCCTTCTTCTCTTTTTTTTCTCTAGTCTTTCACTTCTGAGTAGATGTCCGTCATCCCTCTGGCTCTTTATTTCCCGCTCTATTTCCACTCTATCGCTCCCTCTCTCTTGGCAGGGCTCCTCCGGAGTGGTAAGCCGGTGCCATAGCCGGGCCGGTGGGTTTCAGTCATTATGTAATGGCCCCCCCTCTTGCTCCTTTCCTCAGGATGTCAGTCCCTGCGGTTTCCCTCCACGCTCAGCTGCAGGCCCCCGACTGCTAGCTTTAACTGTATCTCGCTCCATCTATCTCTCTCACAAACACATACTCTGACTCTCTGGTGGTCTGTCTCTCTCAGAGGTGGGCGATATGATGATGTGGTATTATAGTGATAATAATAATAATGATAATAATATAACATGATACTCTTTTCTGAGTGTGTGATGATGACCAATCGGATTTGGACTAATTACAGACAGACTGTACACGGCAATAATAACAGCATAATAATAAATAGCTGATTGGACGTCATCCTGTTATGACATCATCTTATTATATTCATTGATTGGGCTAGAGGGGTATAAAGCCCCCCAGCATTGAGCTGTGGAGCAGTGGAAGAACTGGAATGATAGTTGGTGCTCAATTCAATACTTTTGGCATATTACAAGAGTTGGGAATGAATAGGGATGGTGATCATACAACATCCTGATCTTACTTATTAACACTGTTGTCACTTAATGCAGTCAAATCCTCATAGCAATGGTTCTCCAAAATCTAATAGAAAGCCTTCTTTTTCTAGGGATGACGGAAATTTGTTTTCTTTGCTGTGTGACCAACCCACCAACCACCCACCCAACCCACCGACCAACCAACCAACCCACCGACCAACCAACTCCCCGACCATCCACCCAACCCACCGACCACCCAACCAACCCACCGACCACCCAACTCCCCGACCATCCACCCAACCCACCGACCACCCAACCAACCCCCTGACCACCCAACAACCCACCGACCATCCAACATGACCATCATGATCCCATGACCATCCACCCAAACTCCTCTACCACCCAACCAACTGCCCGACCATCCACCCACCCAAACCACCGACCATCCAACCAACCCCCGACCACCCAACCAACCCACCGACCACCCAACCAACCCACCGACCATCCAACAACCCACCGACCATCCACCCAACCCCCCGACCACCCAACCAAATGCCCGACCATCCACCCACCCAACCCACCGACCACCCAACCAACCCCCTGACCACCCAACAACCCACCGACCATCCAACATGACCATCATGATCCCATGACCATCCACCCAAACTCCTCTACCACCCAACCAACTGCCCGACCATCCACCCACCCAAACCACCGACCATCCAACCAACCCCCGACCACCCAACCAACCCACCGACCACCCAACCAACCCACCGACCATCCAACAACCCACCGACCATCCACCCAACCCCCCGACCACCCAACCAAATGCCCGACCATCCACCCACCCAACCCACCGACCAGCCAACAAACCCACTGACCATCCAACCAACCCACCAA
The DNA here is from genome assembly GCF_030463535.1 of Salminus brasiliensis. NCBI lineage: Eukaryota > Metazoa > Chordata > Actinopteri > Characiformes > Bryconidae > Salminus > Salminus brasiliensis. The sequence continues at coordinate 3,830,392 of NC_132878.1, read as the reverse complement.
CCAACCAACTCCCCGACCATCCACCCAACCCACCGACCACCCAACCAACCCACCGACCACCCAACTCCCCGACCATCCACCCAACCCACCGACCACCCAACCAACCCCCTGACCACCCAACAACCCACCGACCATCCAACATGACCATCATGATCCCATGACCATCCACCCAAACTCCTCTACCACCCAACCAACTGCCCGACCATCCACCCACCCAAACCACCGACCATCCAACCAACCCCCGACCACCCAACCAACCCACCGACCACCCAAGCAACCCACCGACCATCCAACAACCCACCGACCATCCATCCAACCCCCCGACCACCCAACCAAATGCCCGACCATCCACCCACCCAACCCACCAACCATCCAACAAACCCACTGACCATCCAACCAACCAACCAACTCCCCGACCATCCACCCAACCCACCGACCACCCAACCAACCCACGACCATCCACCCAACCCACCAACCATCCACCCAACCCCAACCTCTAAATAATGTAAGTGATTAATAAAAGGGTTCCTTAGACTCAGGGAAACTGGAGAAATCTGAAGGTCTGGTACATCTGATAAGATGGCAAAATAGGGTGGTTGGTGTGGCACAACAGATAACACCACTCCCTGCCAGTGAGTTACCACACCGTGTGGAAGACTGGGGTTCAATTTCTGGTTTGGAAGAGGCAAGACTCCTAACACTACATTGGCCCACCTCTGTAATACGAGTGACCTTGTAAGTCGCTCTGGATAAGAGCGTCAGCAGTGTTGCCAATGTTGAGTAGCACTGCCAGAACTTGGGAGTGTTCTAAAACTTTTGACCAGATGTAAAAATATGTGGTAGTGAAAACCCATCTATAGAGTAATACACTGTAGGTGTACTGTACAAAGGTGTATACAGGAGTGTCTACATTTAGGACGGGTCATCTCCTCATCTAGTGCCTGCTCATTTGGTCCATCATAGTCATTGTGAGGCTCATCTTCTCGAGCTGAAGCTGAAGCTCTTCTGCTGCGCTGCTGCTCTGCTTTATCCAACACGTCATTTTTCATTAACGTGATTGGGTAAATAGAGTGCTACAGTAGGCAGCTGTGTGGCTAGGCATCCTGGAATGTCAGTGGCTTACTGGATGTGGGCTTCACTCCAGGATCTGGAGGGTTGCTGGTTCAAACTACGGTCAGATGATCCCCCCAGCTTTCACCCTCACAGCGTGGCTTCGTGAATGTGATATGACCGCAAAACAGAAAAGAAAACTTTTTAAAGCTTAAAAGCTTAATAGCGCTCAGATTACAGTATCAGTTCTCCAACTCTTAAAACCAAGGGTGGCAAATGTACGGCCTGCAGGTCCTTCAGCGCCTGCTGTTTAACTGAGTTGAGCAGCTTATTTAAACAAAACTCATCCTCCTTAAACACAACGCATCCAGGCAGAGAATCAAACTCCAACAGCAACAGGAATCCTTATTTCAGGGGGGTGGGCGGGACAACAGGGAGTCATAAATTAGAGGAGTAACCAATCCGAATCTCTAAATCCAGAGAGGGGTTAGCGTTCTCCTAAACAGTGAAACCAGTGTTCTGAGCTCTGATTCTGTGAGAGAACAGCGTTCATAGTGGAAACCATGATAAATTATTATTCACAGTAATTACTGAATAACAAAATGTATATACTCGATATATTAACTGTATATACAAAATCATTCATAGTAGATATGAAAACAGTCATAGTGGATACTGAATCATATATTGTACATAGTAATTCATAGTGTTTACTAAATATTTTATAGGGATACTGAATAATTCATAGTGGATATGGGTATGGATAGTGGAATAATTCATTGTACATAGTATTCATTGATACACAGGGATAGTAAAATATTAATAGTGGAAACGTATAACTCATAGTAAATACTGGATAATTCATAGTGGCTACTGAATAATTCATAGTGGATACTGAATAATTCATAAGGGATATTAAATTATTAATAGTGGAAACCTATAAACTCATAGTAGATACTGAATAATTCATAGTGATTACAGAATAATTCCCAGTGGATACTGAATGATTCATAGTGGATTCAGAATGATTCATAGTGGATACAAAATAATTCATAGTGGAAACTGAATCATTCATAGTGGATACTGAATAATTCATAGGGATATTAAAATAGTGGATACTGAATAATTCATAGTGGATACAGAATAATTGATAGTGGATACTGAATAATTGATAGTGGATACAGAATAATTCATAGTGGATACTGAATAATTGATAGTGGATACAGAATAATTCATAGTGGAAAGGGAATAATTCATAGTGGATACTGAATAAGTCATAGTAGATATAGAAAATCATTCATAGTGAATATCGAGAAAATCATAGTCCCAAATGATTTTAGTTTTGGCAGGACAGTGACAGTGACAGTGACAGTGACAGGACAGTGACAATCTACAAATATTTGTACTATAAATTACATTTGCTTATATGTTTACTGCATATATGTACAAATATGTATCTACCAATCACATTATACCTCTATATGATCCATGATACTGTGCATATGTGTCAAATATATGATACTTGTATATATGCATACAATATCTGCCCAGATATTGCGAAATATATGTCCAGTTCAATCTGGTATATGGCCATATCTCAGATTTTTATATGGGCAATCCCCCAGTTACTGTTACCACTGCAAACACCACAATCATACATCTCAATAAGTGGCTGTTTCCCAAGCGTCAGTTTTACCTTCCAAAAAATAAGCCCAACGCAACATACAATGTTCCAGTTTGGCCCGTAGTCAAGAATTCCACATAAATACAGCATGATGCACACCCACTGTTGAAAGAATGGACTGTTCTTTCAGCCAGGAGAGGTATTAATAACAGCATCAGTTTCCTCATATTGAACACAATTTCCTTACGCTATATTCGCGAGGCCTTCTTGCGAGGACAAAACTCACACGCAAATATCATTAACCATGCGTCCAACATGCATCTGTCACAGTGTATAACACCAACACTGCTAACAGAAACACTGCACAGTGTTTCTACATAGCCTACATAGTCTTTAATACCTATTAGAGTCTTCAAGTTTGTCCATGCATCCAGTCCAACCACGCTTAATCTTAGCTATTTAAAGTTTTTGATGACAGCTGATGTTAAGATGTATGAATATGCATATCATCGCTGTCAGGAAACGTACTTGTATCTTTAAATCTGTAACTTTACAGGAGGAGGAAAACGTCTTCTGAACTTTCAATGGAAGTCAATGTAAAAACATTTCATTCCGAATCCGAGCATTTCTATTGGTCCATTCATCATGGATTTTAATACAATGTAAAGAACAACTGCCAGCTTCGTATTTTGTAAAATTCTGTATGTAAAAATTCTTCGTATTATGAAAGGTTCATATATGCAACATGCAGCTATCTGTTTTAAACTGTACAGTACTGCACAGAACCCATTTTGGCTTTAAGTGAAGCTAATTAGAAACCAATATTTCTAATTCTTATTGAGAAGTGTTGTAAGAACTTTATAAGATTAGTTGTTTTATTAACAGACATTTTGTAGTTTGACTCATTTAATCTGGAGAAAATGTGTTAATGTAGCAAATAGGCAAATGGTTAGTGTTGTCAGTGTTATAAATAACTTATAGCAGGTTTACAACTTTTCCAGGTAAAATGGCTTAAATATGTACCTTATGACAGGCTTACAACAACGTTTCTAGATAAAATGACTTAAATATATATCTTATAACAGACTTTTATAAGATAAAAACTTGCTATAAAAAACTTTGCTAGGTGAAATGACTTACATAAATGTCTTATAACAGGTTTACAACAGATTTTCTATGTAAAATTACCTAAATATGTATCTTATAACAGGCTTACAACAACTTCTCTAAATAAAATGCCTTAAATATGTATCCTATAACAGGCTTACAACAACCTTTATAGGTGAGGTTCCTTAATAAAATGTTTAATCAGGCTCATAACAGTTATCAACTTAAATATGTATCTTATAACACTCATATCTAAGTCAAATAACTTAAATAACTGTGTTGTGCTACTCATGCCATTGTGCCAGGCATTAGACTTTCAGAGGAGACATCTATCACAGTGTGAATGTTGGCACGTGGCACACTTGTGGAAAGTGACCAATGACAAAGTGCCTTAATACAAGAATCACAGTCTTTTAAATGGAATGGGTGGCTGTAACACGCTCGTATTATCAAACATTAGTCTTCCGCTAAGTATTAAAGCATATATTTAGGCCAAAGGTGATCCTACAAGATCGAGCATCCTCCAGTAAAGTAGGACTTCAGAGAACAACCTGCGCCCCAATTCTTTGAAAGCAGAATAAATGTTCTGAAAGTAGTGTAATAACATTTACAGCGACCAAAATGCAGTATATAGAGAAAAACCCAAAGATCCAGAGGCTCAACACACAATGTGTATATTTTCATTAATATCTATAAACATGCTTTTAGTGTAAGCCTTTATATAAGTATACACAAAACTACCTGAGAGTATATCATTAAATAATGTATCACTTATTTGGACGAAATCATCTCAACTAGTCGATATGTCTAATATTATTATTAGTCAATACGTCTATCTATCATTATTACATTGCTGGTAGACTTTTCAGATATATGCATCATTTCCACATTAATAAGATACACAGCTTTGTTGTAACACATAATGTTGTGAAATTGATTGAATACGATTCAGAGTTTGACCTTCATCTTAGGGCTATACACTTTAAAAAGGGTTCTCTAATCCTCAAATCCTCAAATGGTTCTTTTGAATGGATTCTGGGTTCTTCAGATTGATGGAAAACCTTAGATGGTTCTAACTAAAAAAAAGTCTGTATATAACACCAACAACAGTTCTACTATCATCATCAAGTAAACCACCCCCTTTTTTAGTACTATTTAGAACTTTTTATTGTGCTTATTATGTATTTCTGATATATTTATATTTCTTATTATGGGAATGTTGTGCAATACACAGTACATTATCCAAATATTTGACATATTTTTATCATTTATTCTGGTGGGAAATGATATTTTTCACATTTCTTGTAGGCTCAATTATATGTCAATGGAATAAGACAACGTCTCCAGGCAAAACAACTGAAATAAGTATGTTATAACAGGCTTACAGCAACTTTTGACTTCAAATGATGTCTTATAACAGGCTTCCATGAACTTTTCTAGGTAAAATTACTTAAATAAGTATTTTATACTTTAACTTTTTAGGTCAAATTCCGTAAATAGGCATATTATATCAGTTAACAAAGAAAAAGACTACATTTCATGTGCTTAAATTGGCCAGAATAACAACAAAAACAACACTTTTTAAGACATTTGCAAAAGAAAGGACCTCTAGGAAACAGTTTCTCATGGATTCCCAGACTAAAATTAGGATAATAGAGATTTCTTGATTTCTTTTAAGAATGAAACTTTCAAATGCATAAGAAAACGAATGAAATATAAATAAATAAAAATATTATATATGTGAAGCACACTTATCTCAAACATAAACAAAAGTCGCACTCTAGGAACGCAATACTGAACAGCTGTTTATCCTCACATTCAAACCCTACAGATCTGATTTTCACTCTTTTTCGTGCCGAAGCAGTAGCCAGTGTGGGGTTGTGTCATTTTACTGTAGTTGAGGTTTTCTGGCAGCGCTAACAGTACTCCTATGTCGTAACACACACTCAGTAGTAGCTAACTGAAAACAGACAGCAGCACATCTGAAAGTCATTTCTTATAGAATCTCCAGTGTGTTAACGCTGATCTTTAGGATTTAACTGTAGACACGAAATGCCAATGGTATTTTTTTTTAAAACTGGACAAAAAACTAAGTGATGCATTAAATTAACCTCAAAGGAGTACACGTTTCAACCCTAATACATTATATTATAAACCTAAAGACGGGATTGTGTTAATGTAGGCTATTGTATTCTTATGGAAATGATGCACACAATGATAATAATAAAGCATTTTAAGTATTAAAGCATGTATTTGGGTCAAACTTCCAACCTTCCAACCTCAAATAAAGCATGACTTCAATAAACAACATGCCCACAAGTACACTAATAGCTGAACAGCAGTCTACAGTACAGTAGTGTACTGATACCTACAGCACAAAATTACTTTTTGCATTATATATGGATTAGTGCTATATATGGAGCAGTGCTATATATGGACAGAAATAAAGAGCATGTTTATGGTTTTTACTTAGAAAAAATAAGCAATATAATATATAACCAATATATAACCAACATTTACTGTACGCCTCTATATAAGTGCAAATAGATCCACCAGAAAACGTATGCTCCAAAAAATGATATCTCTTATAATAAAATCAACTCAAATTTAGTTGATCAATGAAAAAAAATGATGATTATAGGATTATTGATAGACCTTTTCGATGTGTACATAAATTCCACTTTAATTAATTAGCAATTAATTATATTCATGTGGAAATTATTGATTGTACAAGCTTAAGATTTCTTTGGTTTCCTGAATCCTCAAAAGTTCTCAAAGCGATGTCTGAGGATCTTTTAACTTAGGCTACACTGAGTTCTTAATTCTCAAATGCTTCTTCTGACTGGATGTAGGGCTGTTCAAAACTGTTTGTAGATGGTTCTATTGGTTCTAACCTTAAAATCAGTCCATATACATCTCCAAAAACGGGTTCTACTATCATTATATATACAAGTTAACAACCCTTATTTAGTGTAATGTTGTACAATACACAGAACATACCCCATTTCCACATGAACGGGATACACTGAGTAGATGTAATTCATTCTATTCATGTATAAACGGTTTCCTAATTCCTAAAATGTTCTCAAAGCGATGTCTGGGGATCTCCAGGAGTCCCTGACATACAGTAAGGCAATCAGCGAGCCACAATTATGGGACTGCTGGTAGACCTTTCAGATTTGCACATGATTTCCACATCAGTGCAAGACATTGTGTTGATGTAATAAATTATTTTCATGGGAGTTCCTTGGAGCGATGCGTTAGAAAAGACTCAAAGTGGTTCTCAAAGTGGGGTCCAGGGATCTCCAGGAGTCCCTGACATACAGCCAGATGATTCGTGGGCCAAGTTATGAACGTTGAAATGAGCCAAAAAGAAAAACGAAGGGAGATGTCAAAGCACTTGTCGCTCTGCAAATCAAGTACAACATCATGAGGTTTGGTTTTAATGAAATCTGAGCCTGGTACCAAAGCACCCACCAAAACAAACCTCCAGTTAAACTGATATGATGGTACGTGGCAGAACGTTTGAGAACCCATGTCCTTTTAGTTTACAGATCCATCCATAGGAATCAGAAGTGGTTCCTATGCTGCACCGCTCCAAGGAACCCTTATTTTCTATAACTTTTTCACAATTCAGCGTATCGTACCTTCTAACCCGTCCATAAAACACCTCAAAGGTGAACAAACATCTGGCTCTTACCTGAAGCTGTGGTGCTGAGGAACATCAGCAAGGCCAGAAATGCAGTGATGCTCTCCATTTTGTGTTTGTAGAAGTTTCCTCCTCTACAGCCGGTGCTCGTGGACAGCGTGGGCTCCAGCGCAGTAGCAGGATGGGGCCGTGAGTGTGTGTGCGTTGGTATTTCAGCTGGGCTGATCACTCTGGGCCAGCCTTGACACTTCCTGGAGGTGCTGAGAAGGAGGCGGGCGTTAGCAGCAAACCCTCACGGGGCTCGTTTTGACTAAAGACCATGGATTTGGCTCTTTTTGGACCATTACGCTTGTGGTGGGGGGGGGGGGGGGGTTGGGATGACTGATTGGGTGGACATTCCTGCTGACGATTATTGCTGGTCCGTCCCATCGGCTACTATTCCAGTATACACTTACAGTCTATACAGAAAACTTATGCCTTACGCCAGGCATGAGTGGTTGTACCATTCATGGACTGCTTTCGGGGGCTTCATAAGGAACAGCAGGAACTTAACAACACAGCTGTTAAATGACATGATGTAAAGTTGCTTAATATCATAGTTCCTTTCATTTCTGTGGTCCTTCTCCTTTTCACTTGAGCTTAGAAGCTGTGAAACCAGGGGTCATTGGGGTGACACAGCATAAGCAAGTCACGCTCCATCAACTTTTACTTTCTATTCCCACAAAAAGCTGAGTTTACATATTTCAAAGTGTATCTGATGGAAATACAGGCTTAGAAGGTGACACCTCCTGGCAAATCCCAAGTATAAAGACAATTTGCTACTGACTGACCACTGGGATTGCTTCAAAAACAAGGCTAAACAAACCTTAAACTCACCAATTCCTCTAAACAAATATAAGACCACTGTGTTTTAACACGTCTAAGCAACGTCCACTTCAATCAACATCTCCAACAGGTCACAGAAGCCCACCAACAGCGTTCAGTTTAAACGTGTTGAAACGTCTCCCAGAACTATTAAGTTCTAGCTAAATGCATCCTACAACTACTAACTACTTAATAGACAAAGGGCTTCTAGAACTATTAAGCACTAGCCAAATGTCTTCTGGAACTACTGAGTACTAGCTAATGGTCTCCTAGAACTATTGAGTACTAGCTAAACATCTTCTGGAACTTTGGAGTGCTGTTGAAATGTCTTCTAGAACTATCTGAGTACTTGCTAAATGTCTTCTGGAACTTTGGAGTGCTGTTAAAATGTCTTCTAGAACTATTGAGTACTAGCTAAACATCTAGAACTATTGAGTACTAGTTAAACATCTTCTAGAACTATTGAGTACCAGCTAAATGTCTTCTGGAACTTTGGAGTGCTGTTGAAACGTCTTCTAGAACTATTGAGTACCAGCTAAATGTCTTCTAGAACTATTGAGTACCAGCTAAATGTCTTCTGGAACTTTGGAGTGCTGTTGAAACGTCTTCTAGAACTATTGAGTACTAGCTTGTCTTCTGGAACTTTGGAGTGCTGTTGAAATGTCTTCTAGAACTACTGAGTACTAGCTAAACATCTTCTAGAACTATTAAGTTCTAGCTAAATGCATCCTACAACTACTAACTACTTACTAGACAAAGGGCTTCTAGAACTATTAAGCACTAGCCAAATGTCTTCTGGAACTACTGAGTACTAGCTAATGGTCTCCTAGAACTATTGAGTACTAGCTAAACATCTTCTGGAACTTTGGAGTGCTGTTGAAATGTCTTCTAGAACTATCTGAGTACTAGCTAAATGTCTTCTGGAACTTTGGAGTGCTGTTGAAATGTCTTCTAGAACTATTGAGTACTAGCTAAACATCTAGAACTATTGAGTACTAGTTAAACATCTTCTGGAACTTTGGAGTGCTGTTGAAATGTCTTCTAGAACTATCTGAGTACTAGCTAAATGTCTTCTGGAACTTTGGAGTGCTGTTGAAATGTCTTCTAGAACTATTGAGTACTAGCTAAACATCTAGAACTATTGAGTACTAGTTAAACATCTTCTAGAACTATTGAGTACTAGCTAAATGTCTTCTGGAACTTTGGAGTGCTGTTGAAACGTCTTCTAGAACTATTGAGTACTAGCTAATTGTCCAAGTGTAAAGACCAGATATTGGATTTTTTGGACTGTTTGCTACTGACTGACCACTGGGATTGCTTCAAAAACAAGGCTAAACAAACCTTAAACTCACCAAATCCTCTAAACAAATATAAGACCACTGTGTTTTAACACGTCTAAGCAACGTCCACTTCAATCAACATCTCCAACAGGTCACAGAAGCCCACCAACAGCGTTCAGTTTAAACGTGCAGAGTCATGAAAGCTATACAAAGTGACCACAGCACCATAACACCGCTATGTGGTCTCAATGGACTGTCCCTAAGTCCACTCCGCTCGGACAGGCTCGCACATGAAAGTTGGAGTCCACCAAAGCCAGCTGAGCTGGGGGGCAGTAAGAGCCACTGTCCCCCCGGTTCGGTTCGGTTTGCTGTATTTCTGAAGCCGGGTAAACTCACCGTTCAGGGCTGTGGGGCTCCTTCCCTCTGCTGCAGTTTCCTACCAGCAGACGCGCGGCTCGCTCGGGCGACCTTTCCCCACCCGTATTGGGGCAGTCCTCGCCCCCTGCGCACTGATTGGCTGCAAGGTCAAACCCAGGAGCAGCGCTGGTCAAGGGAGCTTCTAGAGAAAGGGTGCACGAGCCTGTATTTGCATGTGTCCAATGTACCAGAGTTCTGGTCCACTCACTTGTAGAACAGGGTTCTACTATAACTCTTGAATTAACCTTGAGGACTATGAATAATAGCCATTTGTTTTTTCTAGAACTATTGAGTACTAGCTAAATGACTTCTAAAACTATTGGGTACTAGCTAAATGACTTCTAAAACTATTGGGTACTAGATAAATGACTTCTAAAACTATTGGGTACTAGCTAAATGACTTCTAGAACTATTGAGTACCAGCTAAATGACTTCTAGAACTATTGAGTACTAGCTAAATGACTTCTAGAACTATTGAGTACCAGCTAAATGACTTCTAGAACTATTGGGTACTAGCTAAATGACTTCTAAAACTATTGGGTACTAGATAAATGACTTCTAAAACTATTGGGTACTAGCTAAATGACTTCTAGAACTATTGAGTACCAGCTAAATGACTTCTAGAACTATTGAGTACTAGATAAATGACTTCTAAAACTATTGGGTACTAGCTAAATGACTTCTAGAACTATTGGGTACTAGCTAAATGACTTCTAAAACTATTGGGTTCTAGATAAATGACTTCTAAAACTATTGGGTACTAGCTAAATGACTTCTAGAACTATTGAGTACCAGCTAAATGACTTCTAGAACTATTGAGTACTAGCTAAATGACTTCTAGAACTATTGAGTACCAGCTAAATGACTTCTAGAACTATTGAGTACTAGCTAAATGACTTCTAGAACTATTGAGTACCAGCTAAATGACTTCTAGAACTATTGAGTACTAGCTAAATGACATCTAGAACTATTGAGTACCAGCTAAATGACTTCTAGAACTATTGAGTACTAGATAAATGACTTCTAAAACTATTGGGTACTAGCTAAATGACTTCTAGAACTATTGAGTACCAGCTAAATGACTTCTAGAACTATTGAGTACCAGCTAAATGACTTCTAGAACTATTGAGTACCAGCTAAATGACTTCTAGAACTATTGAGTACTAGATAAATGACTTCTAAAACTATTGGGTACTAGCTTAATGACTTCTAGAACTATTGAGTACCAGCTAAATGACTTCTAGAACTATTGAGTACCAGCTAAATGACTTCTAGAACTATTGAGTACTAGATAAATGACTTCTAAAACTATTGGGTACTAGCTTAATGACTTCTAGAACTATTGGGTACTAGCTTAATGACTTCTAAAACTATTGAGTACTAGCTAAATGACTTCTAGAACTATTGAGTACCAGCTAAATGACTTCTAGAACGATTGAGTACTAGCCAAATGTTTTCTGGAACTTTGGAGTGCTATCCAAAATGCCTTCTAGAAGTAATGAGTGCTAGCTAAATGTCTTCTAGAACTACTGAGGACTAGCCAAATGTCTTGAAGGACTATGGACTACTAGACCTGTGGACTACTAGCCAAATGTCTTCTAGAACTATGGAGTACTATCGAAATGCCTACTAGAACTTTTGAGTACCAGCCAAAAGGCCTTCAAGAGACTACTGAGGACTAGCCAAATGCCCTGTAGACTAGACTAGACTTCTAGAACTATGACTGGCCAATCGTAGTGCAGAAGGGGCATGGCCTGCCCTAACTTGACTACTTGGTAAAAAAATGGCATGGTGTTGAAAGGCCGGCAGAGACAAACGTCCGTTAGAAAACAGAGGAGGAAAAAACCAGCGGCTCCACAGGAGTGAAATTCATTTCCTCGCTCTCTGCCGCGGACTAAAAATACTGTTCAGCTCTTAGTGCTGTTCATTGTTGTCTGGAGACTGGGGGACTTAGTCAAGGGACAATAATGTGGGCTAATTGGTGTCATTTCATGAAGTGAAGAGTGTTTGAGGGAGACTGAACGTCTAAAAAATGGGTTTCTACCAATAGTTCTAATTTTAGAAGGATCTCCCGCCCGGCACAGTGTGGAGGGTGCTTTGCTTTCCAAGGTACTAACCAAGAAATTATGGCATTTCCTCAAGTGGGCCGTGAGGTAGATGGACAAACATCACGTTGGCCGGAGGGTGTGAGTGAGTCTGCACGTAGCATGCACTGCACTGGGAAAGGTGGCCCCCAATTCAACCCCAGGCCCCCTGGAGAGGTCAAAAACAGGAAGCGATGCTCTGTGCGGGTGTCCGCGGTTCTCTGCCTTCAACACGTTGAAACAAAGGGGAAGGAGGTGGAGGTTTGCTCTGCTGTGTTTGCTGAGGGGCTTCAGCCGCGTGCTGCCACTGCAATGGCTCTCCGTCCAACCAGGGTGTTGCAGCCATGGTCGTTAAACTGGCCGATAATAAAGCGGCCAGTGGGTCGACATACAGTGTAGGTGTTTCTAATAAAGTGGCCACTGGGTAGACATACAGTGTAGGTGTTTCTAATAAAATGGCCAGTGGGTAGACATACAATGTCTGTGTTTCTAATAAAGTGGCCAGTAGGAAGACATACAGTGTAGGTGTTTCTAATAAAGTGGCCAGTGGTTATACATAGGAAAATGGTGTTTCTAATAAAGTGGCCAGTGGGTAGACATACAGTGTAGGTGTTTCTAATAAAGTGGCCAGTGGGTAGACATACAGTGTTGGTGTATCTAAAAAAGTGGCCAGTGGGTGGACATACAGTGTAGGTGTTTCTAATAAAGTGGCCACTGGGTGGACATACAAAGAAGGTGTTTCTAATAAAGTGGCCAGTGGGTAGACATACAATGTAAGTGTTTCTAATAAAGTGGCCAGTGGGTCAACATACAATGTAGGTGTTTCTAATAAAGTGGCCAGTGGGTGGACATACAAAGTAGGTGTTTCTAATAAAGTGGCCAGTGTGTAGACATACAGTGTAGGTGTTTCTAATAAAGTGGCCACTGGGTAGACATACAGTGTAGGTGTTTCTAATAAAGTGGCCAGTGGGTAGACATACAGTGTAGGTGTTTCTAATAAAGTGGCCAGTGGTTATACATAGGAAAATGGTGTTTCTAATAAAGTGGCCAGTGGGTAGACATACAGTGTAGGTGTTTCTAATAAAGTGGCCAGTGCGTAGACATACAGTGTTGGTGTATCTAAAAAAGTGGCCAGTGGGTAGATATACAGTGTTGGTGTATCTAAAAAAGTGGCCAGTGGGTAGACATACAGTGTAGGTGTTTCTAATAAAGTGGCCAGTGGGTAGATATACAGTGTTGGTGTATCTAAAAAAGTGGCCAGTGGGTGGACATACAAAGTAGGTGTTTCTAATAAAGTGGCCAGTGCGTAGACATACAGTGCAGGTGTTTCTAGTAAAGTGGCCAGTGGGTAGACATACAGTGTTGGTGTATCTAAAAAAGTGGCCAGTGGGTGGACATACAATGTAGGTGTTTCTAATAAAGTGGCCAGTGGGTAGACATACAGTGTAGGTGTTTCTAATAAAGTGGCCAGTGGGTAGACATACAATGTCTGTGTTTCTAATAAAGTGGCCACTGGGTAGACATACAATGTCTGTGTTTCTAATAAAGTGGCCAGTAGGAAGACATACAGTGTAGGTGTTTCTAATAAAGTGGCCAGTGGTTATACATAGAAAAAAGGTGTTTCTAATAAAGTGACCAGTGGGTGGACATGCAAAGTAGGTGTTTCTAATAAAGTGGCCAGTGGGTAGACATACAATGTAGGTGTTTCTAGTAAAGTGGCCAGTGGTTATACATAGAAAAATGGTGTTTCTAATAAAGTGGCCAGTGTGTAGACATACAGTGCAGGTGTTTCTAATAAAGTGGCCAGTGGGTGGACATACAAAGAAGGTGTTTCTAATAAAGTGGCCAGTGGGTAGACATACAATGTAAGTGTTTCTAATAAAGTGGCCAGTGGGTAGACATACAGTGTAGGTGTTTCTAATAAAGTGGCCAGTGGTTATACATAGAAAAATGGTGTTTCTAATAAAGTGGCCAGTGTGTAGACATACAGTGTAGGTGTTTCTAATAAAGTGGCCAGTGGGTAGACATACAGTGTTGGTGTATCTAAAAAAGTGGCCAGTGGGTGGACATACAAAGTAGGTGTTTCTAATAAAGTGGCCACTAACTGTAAACTTAACGTGAGATTTTGTTCATGGTACCACAGGATGAGTGGCCACTCGGGTCAGTTGTGTTTAGAGTGTGAACGCCGTCGGGCTGGACATGCTCGCCCCTGTAGAAGCTTTAAAGTCCAGCGTATGTGTAACGATGGCTGGGCCATTAAATTCAGCTCTGTTCAGGGCATCGCCGCTGCAGTTGTGGAAAGACTCATAACATTGTATTGCAGTGCGCAAATCTTCTGAATGTGCTCTCAATAAAATGCTATTGCGCTGTAGATCATCTGAATGGGGCGTATTACACAGCGCCTGTTGCACTTTATCGTGGTTTTGTGTCGAGGAGTCATCTTCCTGGTTGTGAAACTGACGTTCGGCCTTCTCTAGACGTCTCTATGGTCCACAGAAGACTGTCACTCTCTATCGGATAATTTAGGACTGCGCCGATTTCTAGGCCCTGATCCTCAAACACGCTTTCATTTTCCTCAGTACAGGTAAAGAAAAAGGTGCTGTTTGAGGGGATATGATAAAGGAACCACTTTGGTTCTCTAGTAGACCTTTCACTGTATGGTTCTTGAAAGTAAATGAGATTTGTGGCCGTGAGGAACCTTTAAAGAACCTACAGATCAAATAAAGGTTCAAAACAGGTGGGTATGAATCGTTCCTAGAACTGTATGTCCAGGCCAAGAACCACTAGGAACCACTGAGGAACATTTATTTATTTATTAATTGATTGATTGGTTGGTTGGTTCCTCCCCATTGTGCTGCCACAACAGACCTAAGCATTTGAGGCATGGACTCCTCAAGACCTCTGAAAGTGTCTTGTATGGTCTGGCACCAAGACATTAGCTGCAGATCCTTTAAGTCCTGTAAGTTGTGAGGTGGGTGAGGCCTCCGCGAGCATCAGTGAGCTATAGGTGACCATGACCCTGGAGCCCTTTGAGTAGGTCCTCACCACTGCATACCGGGAACACCCCACAAGACCTGCCTGCCTGATGTTTTGGAGATGTTCTGACCCAGTCAACGTCTAGAACATCACAGTTTGATTTAGTGGACGGAGGAACGGCGGCTGATTTCTAACAGTTCTGAGATCTTTTTAACCTCCTTCCATCTGCAGACTCCTCTACAACATCTCCACCCTTCTTTCTGAAGGCCTCAGAGAGCTCTTTGGATCTGGCCATGGTGATCTTCTTCACCCCTCACTCACTTCAACCATCAAGATCAGACCAGACTAAACGTCTGAGGTTTAAATAAGACACTGAGACTCCTCCAGAAGAATCCTCTCCAACCATGTTCTGATCATCTGCAGCTGATGTTCTGCAGCTGGGTCTGATTCTACACGTTTGAAGGAGTGATAAATGTGGGCGGTTCTGACTTTTCCATCACAGGAAAAGAAAATTAAATTTCTATTAATTCTGTTTAACAAATGATGATTAAAGACGTTTCTTCAGGTGTGAAAGTTTAATCAGATCACCTCCATCTCAAGAAGGTCAGATCTCCAGATGTTGAAATATGATCAAACAGACAAAGGGTTTCATTTGGTGTCCTCACTTTTTTGAGTGTTTACACTGTGGAAACATGATGAACTGTGCTGTGAGCTTTGTCAGACGCTGGACCGCTGACTGTTCCTAATCAAGCCTCTGAAGGACGCATCCTGATCCGCTTCTAAGAGCGAGCTCTCCTTCCTTTTCCTCGTCAGAGGCAGCCAGGTCGCCTCTCCTTGGAGGATAATCCGGATACCTGTTGGAAAGTGTTTTCAGGCCGGGGAGGAAGCCTCTGGCATGAAGCGTCAGGCGCAGGAAAGCTGCAAACGTGTGATGATTTGAAGAGAGCATTTCCAATAACACACGTCTGTTTTGATTGGTGTCTGGGCTGCTTCTCTGGCGGCCCGGCCGGCGGAGGCCGGGTGTGTTTTGAGCCGCGGTAGTAGTTTACAGTGGCATCCTGGCCTTTGGAGGCGTCTGAGCGGCTTCTGTTGAAGCTGCTGGACTTGTTTGATTGCATGGCGAGTGGACGCGGTGAACTTGTGACCTGTGACTTTGATGTGTGCAGTGTTTATTTTGCTCCTTTTCATCTGTTCCAGCTGTCTGGTAAACAGTCCTCAGAGGTAGCTACAAAAAACGAGAAAAAAAGGAAAGAAAAGAAAGGAAACGCTGACTACATTGTTTGGTCTGACAACCTGGAATGTAGCTGTTCTGTGTTCTGACGCTGTTTTAACGTCACTGGCGTCCTGTCAGACATCCTGCAGCCTTTGAACCCTGTTCTCCACCAGGGGGCAGGAATGTCCCACAGGTTTCACACTTTTTGGTGAGATTTCTCTCTCTTTTTTTTTACTAGAAAGTAAAGCGTCTGACTCTACATGATTTAAAGACTACCTATATGAGGACACCCTGCATGAACACCAAGTAACATTTATTAAAGCAATAATTGAGGATTTGGATCAGGGCCATTTCTAGACTGCTTGTTGTGTTGGAACACATAGAATGTAGAGGGGCACAGTTGTACCCCTCTGCTTGCCTAATAACATTACTAGTTAAAAATAACAATAATAATAATAATAATAATAATAATGTATTATTATTATTATTAATATTATTGATAATTATATAATCATTATTATTATTATTACTATTATTATTGTGATTATGATGATGATTATTATTGTTATTCTTATTATTAAATAAATAAATACTACTACTAATAATAATAATAATATTAATTAATACAATGATTATTAATATCATAACATATATTGTTGTATAACTTAGCTGTTTTGTGTAACTGTCTATCTATCTAGCTATCTATTATTATTATTGCCTTTATTATATAAATAAATAAGTATATAATACATATAAGTATAGTGTAATACTATATAATAATAATAATAATAATAATAATAACAATAATAATTAATGATGTATGTAGATAATATAATTAACTAGCAATATACTATTATTGTTATTATTATATTAACAATTATAATAATAATAGTAATAATAATTATAATTATTATTATGAATGATAATTATATAATAATTTTTATTACTATTATTATTATTGTTGTTGTTGTTATCGTTATTATTATTATTAATAATAATAATAATAATAATAATAATTAATACAATAATTATTAATCGCATAATTATTATATATTGTATTACTTTGCTGTTTTGTACAACTGTCTATCTATCTAGCTATCTATTTTTATTATTGCTATTATTATATAAATAAATATAGAATACATATAGTGTAATACTATATAATAATAATAATAATAATAACAATAACAACAATAATAATTAATGATGTATGTAGATAATATAATTAACTAGCAATGTATTATTATTATTATTATTATTATTATTGTTGTTGTTGTTGTTGTTGTTGTTGTTGTATCTAATGCCAGGCGTGGGCGAGAGGGGTATAAAGCCCCCACAGCAAAGCTCCTCCAAAATCTAGTAGAAAGTCTTCTTCCCTGGACTGTAGAGACAGTTACTCCACCAGAAGCAGGAGAAACTCTTTTAATACCCTTGATTTTAGAGAAAGCGATGACTGAGCAAGCGTCCCAATACTTTCTAATCTTAGTTACTTGATCTCAGTATTCCACTGTCGCCTCATTTATGGGTTTTAAATAATGACTCATCTTTTCAGTTTTAGTTTGAACCCAGTGAAAGATGCTAATGGTGGGATTTACTGCTATGACCAAAAATACATTTGTAATGATTGTAATAATCAATCTATACAACTTAATTCCTACATTTGTCTCAGTTATCACAACACTTTCCCAGGGGACTTATCATCAAAACCAGCAAAAGCAGTCTTAATGGCAGCTGACACTTGTTGGAATAAGGCTTTATGACAGGCTTATGTGCATAGGTATAATGTTGCCCTATGACTGGGGCTGTTAGGTAAAGTGTTGCCAACTAAAATAAAGGACATTTGTTCCATTTTAACACTGTTGTGAAGCATCATTCCCTAATAATGGAGCTAATGAGGCAGAGGCCAGGTTCAGAGCTTCTACGTCAGTTCAGTGGAGCAGCCTTAGGGCCTTCTAGACCTTAAGAGATAGATAGACCTTCTAGGTCTTTTGAGAAGGTCTAATGATTCCTAATAAATAATATTTCACTAATTTAGCTTTTTTAATGCTTGTTCTTAAACTCTAAAAGGTCATATTACTAGTCTTATTCCAACATTAATCTAGATTCATTATTGCTGTTCAATCAGAATTCTTCACCCCCACTGCAAATTAGAGTTTAGCTTTCAGCTGTTTGCAATAAACCAATCAAACAAGACCATTTTCTCAACTTCTCAACTACTTCAGTAGAAATGTTGGTTCTCTAAACTTTACTGCAGTAATTATTTTATTGTCTTTCAGACTTTTAACCTCTACTTCTCACATTTCCCCCAATTATCTGAACTTTCTCCTCCTTACATTTTAAAAACAGCCTCTTTCCCCCTATTTCATTTCCCTCTGTTTTCATTCCGGCTCGTCATCAATAAAAACCCTCTCCAGATAAATCTCTCCATCCTGAAAGTGTGAGTCTGATCCTGATTGGATGAGAAGTATAAACACACACCATTCTGACTCCCTATTGGTTTATAGAGATCCATCACACCTGCACCCGTCCCGTCACTCTCCAGCGAGCTCACAGCAGACGTCTGTAGTCTAGTATGAAGACTGTGTCCGTGGCAGAGACTCAAGAGAGCTGCAGTGAAACGTCCCGACTGAGCCCCACATTTACATTCCAATAAAGCTTATTGATCACACGCCTCTGAAGTCTGACTTTCTGCAGCTTTACAGAACTTCTAGACAACGACTCCTCATATTTTCCTCCATGAAGCTCATGTTGATGCTCAGTAGAGCACAGAGACGCTCCTTTAATAGAGCTGATATTACTGAAATGCTTCATTTTCAATGGGCAGATCTGCAGATCTGGGTGGGGGTTGGTAGTGCACTATAGACCCCTGTGGCGCGGCCTAAGCTTTCGGCCTTTGTTTTCCTTCCATTACTTTTACTTTTCTACTTGAAGTCGTTCTGAAAACAGTACTTTTACACTTTTACTGGAGTAAAAAGCTTCAGTTGATACTTAAGTCTTGCTAATAAACCTGATTTGAGTTGAAGATTTTTAAGGACATCTATTTCACTCTTTGGTATCTATATAGATAAAACTAAACAAAGTCTCCCACCTGACATCCCATAGGACTTCACTGGTCGAACTGAAGGTCAGATTAACCATCTACACGGTTAACTGGAGAATAGATTCTTATAGATACTTTCTGAAATTTCATTTTAGTGATTTTTAGGGGAAAAAATGGCTCCCAGCTATACTTTACAATTGTAATAATTGTAATAATATAATATAATAAACAACTTTCTTAAAATAATTATATATATATTTGTATAAATTGATAATAAATTAAATAAACATTCATTAATTTGTAATTAATTAATTACTAATTAATTATTATTTATTTTCTGAATATCTGTTGCCTTGCCAATGCTAATCAGAAGATGCTGCCTCCCACTTGGGGGACGGATTTATGAGGACGTCATGTCCTAGCTTTGTCGTCTAAGTGACACGGGAAATGGTGGACACAAGGCTCGTTCTCACCTGCTTCTTTGGGTCACCATGTTAAAAGGTTGAAGGTCATTTTTATTATTTTTTTATTATTATTATTTTTTATGATAATTTATCATTGTCATTTTCTTCAAACTACATCAGATTGACTGTCTCTGTGGTCAGTGATTAGTCAAGCTCACTTGACTTTTCACCAAACTACTTCTTTAACCAAGCATGCTACTGTGGCTACCAATGAACAGTACCTATTAGCATGAGGACAGCTGAGAAGATCATCGTAGTCTCTCTCCCCTCCGTCATGGACATTTACACTGCCCGCTGCATCCGCAAAGCAAACAGCATTGTGGATGACTCCACCCACCCTTCACACAGACTGTTCTCCCTCCTGCCATCAGGAAGAAGGTACCGCAGCATCCGGTCCAACACGACCAGACTCTGCAACAGCTTCTTCCCCCAAACCATCAGACTCCTCAACACAACTCAACTCAACTTCTGAACTGATGTCTTTTCTGCTACATGCACTCTCTCTCTCTCTCTCTCTCTCTCTCACTCTCTCCATTTACCCCAGATTATATGGGAAGCATTTGCACTAATAACCTTACTACCTCACTGGACTCTATTTATTACACACTGCATAATTTGCACACTGCCCCTAAACTATTTATTATATTGTGTTGTGTTGTCTGTCTGTACTTGTACTGTGTTGCACTTGTGTCTGTATGCACTGTATCTATGTTGCACCATGGTCCTGGAGGAACGTTGTTTCGTCTCACTGTGTCCTCTGTATGTAGTTGAAATGACCATAAAACTCACTCGACTTGACTTGACTTGACTTGAGTTTCACTTGACTCTGGTCATTTCTGAGATGCTAATCAGCAGCTTTCACTGGTTTGAATTCAGTGTCAGCAATGTTAGCACTTCCCACGTCTTCTGAAACCAGGCCTTGGTGGACCTTAAGGTATGCTTGGGATCACTTCAGTTGGCGGTTGGGGAAGTTGTGGTGCTGAGAACAGCAGAAGGAGCATGTTTAGGGTAGATCTGAGGAAAGGCTTTAATGGCAGTATTGAGTGTTGAGCAGTAAGTGTGGGAGTGTAGGTACGGGCATGCAGTACAGCCTGCCAGGGCAAACTCAAACAACATAAAACAGCAGTGAAGTGCCCTGAATATAGACTACGGCACCGTATCCAGGGGCAACCGAGAAAAATATTACATTAAGGCAGGAAATGTTGGACTGCAGTTGCCACTTGTTTTAGTTGTTTTCATTGAGTTTGGCACTTGTTGTTGTTGCTGTGTTGTTGTTGTTGTTGTTGTTGTTGTTGTTGTGATCATGGACTGTGGTTGTTTAGGACAGAAATAAAGACTAAAACCAAAGTTCATCCCATAATGTTCTCTTTACTTGAGGCTGTCAATAGCCTTAGAAACTTCTGCGAAGACGTCGTCCACAGCCAGCTCGGAGTTAATCTGAGGGAAGAGAGAGAAAACAGGCCTACAGTTTAAAGCATGTCCAAGTTATATATAAAAAAATAGCCTGGTCAGTTCAAAGTTTGGCTGGCTGGTTGACCAGCTTATCTTGTGACTAGCGTTGGGTATATTATTGCTTGAGTTTGACTGCTTAGCCGCCCCATCACCAACTTCACAAGACTAGTCAACCAGTATGACCATCTTGGTTGATCAGTACGGCCAAGCTGGTTGACAACCATGACCAGCATGACTGCTCAGCCAATTTGACCACACTGATCATCCAAAGTGACCAAGCTGGTCCATTGGTATGACCAGCCTGGCTAAATTATCAACCAGCTTGACCCAATAAGTCAACCAGTATGACCAGCCTGACCAACAGCAAATTGGGCAACTTGGTCATGTTTGTAGAACCACATGAAGAACTTGAGTTCATCAAACTCAAAGGAAAGCAAGATGCTCAAGAGCCAATGTGGTGAACCAGTTTAACCAGCTGGCCTACCAGTTTAGAATATGGTTTTACCTGGATGACCAGCTTTTTTACCACCATGACCCTCAAAGACCACCTCAGAACAGGGAGATCCTGCCATAGCAATAATTGCATTGCCAGAATAGTATCACCGCTATAGATATACTCTGCAAAAATTTCATGTATTGGATACATCGTATTGACAAAAGTATTGGGACACCTGCTAATTCATTGTTTCCTCTGAAATCAAGGTTATTAAAAAGAGTTGATCCTGCTTATGTTGGAGTAACTGTCACTACTGTCCAGGGATGAAGACCAGACTACTACTACTAGACTGTGGAGCAGCATTGCTGTGGGGATTTGATAGCATTTAGCTACAAGAGCATTAGTGAGGTCAGGATGTTGGATGATTACCACCCCACCTTATCTCCATACCAAACCAACTCCAAAACTCATCCTAAAAGTACTGGATGGAACTCCACCATCATTTGAGAAGACACAGGTCCACTGCTCCACAGATGAACCATCCGAACCATTGCTTTAAGGAACATTGTTTAAATGCAGTGCGAATCGTAAGCTGACCTTCCTGACAATGCCGCGGCCCTCGTAGAAGGCGATGACGGGTTCTGTGGCTTTATAGTAAAGGTCCAGGCGCTTCTTGATGGTCTCCTCGTTGTCGTCGGCACGGCCACTGGTCTCTCCGCGCTTCATCAGTCTCTTCACCATGGTCTCGGACTTGGCATCAATGTACAGCAGCAGAGCTGGTGCCCCAATCTAAAGAAACGCAGCAGTGGTCACACAGGTCTGGGATATAAACATACAATTGTGAGGATATAGGAAACCTAGTTCTCCTCACCTTCTTCTCAAACTCCTCTCCCTGTTTGACCTCGCGGGGGTAGCCGTCGATCAGGTAGCCCTTAGAGACGTCAGCCTTGGCGATCATGGCGTCCTTGATCATGTCCAGCACAGTGTCCTATAGGAAAAGACGACCTTAATTTCAAAGCTAGACAAGTGTCCATATGATCCACATAGTCATTCTGACAGAATATAATACACTACAGGAAGTGTAGGGGGCGATCTATAATGCTCTATAATGTTCATATGATCCACACGCTCATTCTGACAGGCTGTAATACACTACATAAAGCATAGGGGGCGCTATATAATGTGCTATAATGTTCATATGATCCACATGCTGCTTCTGTCAGACTGTAATACACTACAGGAAGAGTAGGGGGCGCTCTATAATGCTCTATAATGTTCATATGATTCACACGCTCATTCTGACAGACTGTAATACACTACAGGAAGAGTAGGGGGCGCTCTATAATGCTCTATAATGTTCATATGATCCACACGCTCATTCTGACAGGCTGTAATACACCACATAAAGCATAGGGGGCACTATATAATGTGCTATAATGTTCATATGATCCACATGCTGCTTCTGTCAGACTGTAATACACTACAGGAAGAGTAGGGGGCGCTCTATAATGTGCTATAATGTTCATATGATCCACACAATCATTCTGACACACTGTAATACACTACAGGAAGAGTAGGGGGCGCTCTATAATGCTCTATAATGTTCATATGATCCACACAATCATTCTGACACACTGTAATACATTACGGTTTACTACTACTATCTGTAGATGTAGCTTTGGAGATATCTGAGGATACTTTAGGATGTGCTTATTGGTTCTCTGATGAAGCAGTACATAGAGAAATTGTCTGAGACACACGGAAAGGTAGAAAAGTGGGCACATCTCACCAGAGGCACCAGCTCGCCCTTTTGCATGATGGCCTGGAGCTGTTTCCCCCTCTCAGAGCCAGAGGCCACCTCAGCACGGAGCAGGTCACCTGAGGACAGGTGAGTGTATCCATACTTGGCAACAACTTTCTCACACTGGGTACCCTTTCCAGAGCCGGGTCCACCTGAGGAGGACAGGGAAGTATTGTTTAGGGGGGATTTGATTTGAAAAATTGGATTTACTTAAAACAACATTAGCATCTGAGAATCTCTCACATCAATACCATTAAAGCGTCCTCAGATAAGATCACTTGTCTGCCAAAACGCTGTGGGTTTATTAGCTTATTTTAGGAACACTGACCTTAGTCAGTCTCAGGCAGACTCAGGTTTGCCTTTATTTAAGTACACTGTGGCACAAAACACTTTTAGTGACTGTTGTATCAGAACTATCGATGAAGGCGCTGTCACTAGTTTCAAGAAATAGATAGTATATTTAGCCTAAAATAACACCAATGGTACATGCTGGATACTGGATATCTATAATATAATCTCAGATATCTATCATTTGGGTTTTGACTCATAAGTGTACTGATATCTAAAACATTTTTACTAGACGGAGTTACAGTGGAGATATCTGGAACTATAATTTCTACTAGTAAAAAAGTAAGGACTAGGATTTCTGCCACTGCTGGTAGACCCGTATGACCATACGCTTCCATTCACCTGCAGATTCAGCTACTTCTTTTACACTAGGGTCTTTGGCCACACCCATACACAATCACTCCTTTTAGCCCATCAGTAAATTTATCTGCTTTGCTGACCTATTTCCCACATATCCAACATGACCCTCACTGCACTGTACTTCACTAAAACTCTTCTCAAAGTCTGAGTACCTTCCCACAGGTATTTATAGCCTGATCAGCACCATGATAGATTGTGCAGCACCCTTTACAGGAGCCTGAAGTTACTACTACAATCTTAAACACGCTGGGTGACTTATCTTTTGTCCATATAAATGTATATATGTATTTATATACTAGTATACAATGTATATATACAGAACATTTTTAAAAGTCATGCAGAGGCTTTAAGCTTGGGTAGTTTTATGGTTGAGTATATTGTGGTTTATGGGTAGGTACTCTGTTCCTTATAGATTACCACCACCTTACCACCCATATTAACATCGAAGTACAAATCAAAAGTATTTGACAAAAAAGATGTGACACTTGGAGTTTTATTGATAGTCACAATATATTTGGCTTATCACTGACTCACTTGCATATATATCCATATCATATACATATATTTATAAATCAAGTATACTGTACAACTGTACTGTGAGTATGTATATATACATACTGAATATTATTAACTTCTTATGAGTGTCCAGTGCATGAATAGTAATATAAGGAGTCCAATAAGGACAGATGCCACAGGCCCCCTTATGCTGCAGACCCCACATGTACCGTCAGTACCACGGCCTACAGAGTTTTATCATCAGCATGTAGCGTAAAATCAGTTACCCTAGGTAATTACAGTAATTTATTACAGAGCAGCCTGGGCTTCATGGTGGATTTAGCTGAAATACAGTTGGCTTATTTGCATAAATTTGATTTCAAACACTGTAACTGGGAGGAATCTGCCAGGCCTGCATTAGAACCTGTCACCACAGCACACTCCAGCAACTCTGCTGTTCTACAGCTAACCCGGTTCCATCAGTACCATCGCTGCTGCTAACAGCTGAAGCTGCTGGAGCTGTTTTGAACTCACCCACAACAAAGATGATCTTGGCGTCCTTAATTTTATCTGAAAAAGAGAGCAAGGACATTAATTAGCAGGTTCAGCAGCTGAGATTATACAGACAAGCATGTGTACTAGACCTGGGACGGTTTGGAGGTTTCCTCATTGGCTTTACTTCCCCAAACCTGCCCCCTTCCCTGTGTTTATAGAAGTTATAGAAGCTATAGTAGTGTGTCAGAGCTGTGTCAGAGCTGTGGAGCTGACGGCTGACCCCTTTCTTCCCCTCCGGGCTGTATGGACCGCCTCCGCAATGCTGATATGCAGCCCAGGCCCATTTCAGCCCGTCAGTGAAGCTGCACCTGCTTTTCTTTTTAAAAATCAACGTCTGCTCAGAACCTTACAGACGCGTCCAGCGTTGCCATGGCAGCAGTTCCTTACCACCTCACAGACACACAACACTGACACGTGTAACCTAAAACTGGCCCTGCCTATGTCAGGTGGGGAGGAGCTTTGAGGCCTGATTGTTAAATTCAATGTTTAAATTAAAGTGAATTTCCATGAAATCATGCAGAAGTGTTACCTGGTGAAGTGTAGGCTGGCTAAATTACACCCTGTGCTTATTCCAGACTGCCCCTTTTGGTCACTTCTACAAGAAAACCTGCTGTCCTTTTGGAACTGTATCCACTGCAGTGGTGCTGAAGCGCTTTTTTCTAATTTTCTTTAATTACAGCTGCAATTTTTAATGCAATTTCAGAATAGCTGTAAATTTACTTTTACATTTACTGCATTTAGCAGACGCTCTTATCCAGAGTGACTTACATAAGTGCTTTACTGCTCACTCAGAAAAAAAACCTTAGCTAGTTTGTAGAGGCTGGAGTCCAGAAGATCCCTCTAAGCTTAGATATTATTAAATACAGGGGTCAGTCTGGAGACCACACTACTCTACACACTCTACACTCTGCCTCTAAGTACTCTTGGAAGAGGAGGGTCTTCAGTCTGGGTTTAAAGACAGCGAGCGACTCTGCCGTTCGGACCCCCAGGTGCCAGAACAGACGTTAGTTATGATTGTTACTAATTGGTAAGTTATAAATATTACTGCTTGGATTATTAACCATTACAATACATGTATTTTACATTTAAGTCACAACTTCCTATTGAGGTCCAGTTATGATATAATATATAATAAGGACTAAAATAAGCATAAAGGGTTAGTGCATCTCATTATTAATATAACTAAAGTCCATTTAAAGGGATTATTAACAAATAAATGACTTATTTGCTTTGAAGGCAATGAAAAAATTCACAGCATTTACATAAAATTCTGTAACACTGTTAATAATCATACAATAATGATTCATATAATCCTCAGATCTGTAAAAAATATTGGATTTCCTAATTTTTATTTTCCTCTAATCCCCTAATCTGAATATTTGCCAGCAGTCTCTTGCCAGTGTTCTCTGGTCTGTTTACCACCTCTATACATTCAAAAGTTTGTGGACATCAGCTTCTCCAGAGTTGAAGGGTAATAATAAGGAGTCTGTTTCCCTTTGCTGCTGCATTAACAGGCTCTGCTCTCCTAAAAATTACTTACTTTAGATTTCAGAACAC
The DNA here is from genome assembly GCF_030463535.1 of Salminus brasiliensis. Lineage (NCBI taxonomy): Eukaryota > Metazoa > Chordata > Actinopteri > Characiformes > Bryconidae > Salminus > Salminus brasiliensis. The sequence continues at coordinate 3,803,620 of NC_132878.1, read as the reverse complement.
TGCTGTGAGGATTTGATGGCATTTGGCTGTAAGAGCATTAGTGAGGTCAGCTACTGACAATGAATAATTAGCTACAGATCAAAAATGCCACTCAGACTTATCCGAGAGGTATTTAATCATCTGCTGCTATACTGAATTGCAGTTGACGTAGACTGACCGACTAACTGACCAATAGACTGGTTAGTAGGTTCATAAATTTGGCTTGTTGGTTTGGTTGGTTGTCTTGGTAGTAGATTCATTAATTGGTTGGTTGGATAGTTGGTTGATTGGATGGCTGGTTGATTAGTAGAAACCTGTGTCAGCAATGGACGCACTGTAAAGTAGCTGGACTCATCTATTAAAAGGAGTATCTGGATACTTTTGTACATAAAGTCTATGTCATACATGTCATATGTATAACCAGTCCTATATTTAGTCATTTAGTCATCCGTTGCTTTACTGAATTGCAGTTTACATTGACTGGCTGATTGACTGATAGACTGATAGACTGGTTGGTAGGTCAATAAATTGGCTTGTTGGTTTGTTGTCTGGGTGGTAGATTAATTAATTGGTTTGTTGGTCGGTTGGATAGTTGGTTGATTGGTTAGCTGGTTGGTGTGTCTGTGTCTGGATACTACATAACTTGAATCACCTGCTGCTTTACTGAATTGCAGTGTAACATATTAGCCCAAAGCTTTACCACAATCAGCTGTAGGGGGGAGCTTGCACTGCAGTCTAGATATATGTTGTTGTAATATCCTATTCTACCACATGATGTCGCCACACAACACTGAATGAATGCTGCAGCTCTGGATTCACTGTAGCCGATGTGTTTATGGATACTGGGTATTATATCAAGGGCAGTTTCTCACAAAGCTAAAAAGCTCAGGCTTGGAGAACAATTTAAGGCCTTCTAGCTTACATAACCTGATCAAGACTAACTTGTCAGCCCTTCAGTTCAGAACAGTAATTCAGTGACGTACAGTTGATAATATGCCACTTTATCATGATCTGCAATAGGAAATATTGAGTTACCTGCCATGGTGATTTGTTACGTGGATATTCCTGCAAGTGAGAAAAAAGAGAAAAACATTAGCCAGTGACTCGCTTGATGGTTAGTGGTCAATCAGATGGAATTCACTTGCCCTTCTCCCCTGGCTCAACACTCCAGGTCCAGTTTTTCAGGCAACGTTTTCCTGGTTAATCTGATTTGCTTTACTGTGTCCAGGGCTCTGCGGTGTCTAACCGAACCCTGACAGTCCAGAGAGTACATCTCAACCGTTACAGCCATCTGCCGTTCAGAGAGCTGCCAGAAGAGTGACACTGCTCTACAGTGTGTCCTCTCACACCTCTGCTGTTCATACTCTAACCCAGAAACTAGCCACAGAACAGGAACTCCACACTCACACACAGAAAGGTTTATGCATCGACTGTAAAGTCCTCAGGCCTTCCTCAGGCTGAGAAAAAACTTGTGCAGTAAGTTACAAGTAAGTAAGTAAGTAAGTAAGCTAGTTCAGCAAGTTTACATAAACAGACACACTGATAGACTAAAGACTTATCACACACTAAGATGTATTACTCAGCAACTACAGGGACTTCTGGACAAACTGCTGGGGTCATTCTTTGGTAACAGATGTTTGTAATAACTTCTGGTTTGTTAGTTGGTTGACTGGTTGGTTGGTGGATTTATAAACTTTTGGTGGATTGACTGGTTGATAGATGGGTTTTCTCATAAATTTTGTAGATTGGTTGGTTGCTTAATTTGAACGGTGGGTTAAAAGGTTAGTTAATAGATTGGTTGATTGGTTGGTCAGTGGATTTTAGGGTTTGGTTGGTTGATTTGGTTGGTGGATTAATAGATTGGTTGGTTGGTGGATTGGTTAGGTGGTTGGTTGATGGATTAATAGATTGGTTGATTAATGGTCAGTGGATTTTAGGGTTTCGTTGGTTGATTTGGTTAGTGGATTAATAGATTGGTTGATTGGTTGGTCAGTGGATTTTAGGGTTTCGTTGGTTGATTTGGTTAGTGGATTAATAGATTGGTTGATTGGTTGGTCAGTGGATTTTAGGGTTTGGTTGGTTGATTTGGTTGGTGGATTAATAGACTGGTTGGTTGTGGATTGGTTAGGTGGTTGGTTGATGGATTAATAGATTGGTTAGGTGGTTGGTTGATGGATTAATAGATTGGTTGATTGGTTGGTCAGTGGATATTAGAGTTTGGTTGGTTGATTTGGTTGGTGGATTAATAGATTGGTTAGTTGGTGGATTGGTTAGGCGGTTAGTTGATGGATTAAAATACTGGTTGGTAAGTGAGTTGGTCAGTGGAATTTGTGGATTGGTCGGTTGTTTGGTGGGTGAATTAAAAAACTGGATGGTTAGTTGGTTCGTTGTTTGGTTGGGGTGGTTGGTCAGGCAGTTAGTGGATTGGTTGGTCGGCTGATGGATAAAAAAATTGGTTGTTTGGTCAGTGGATTAATAGATTTGTTGGTTGGTGGGTTGGTCGGAGAGTTGGTTGGTTGATGGATTGAAGGATCAGTTGGTTATAATCTGTAAATAATATAGTTTTTGCTTCTTTTTATGCTTTTTACTTCTATTATTTATATTGTGTAAATATTGGTAATTTATGTACATTTTGCATCTGAGTCTTACGATCCCTTTGCTGCTGTGACACTGTGAATTTCCCCACTGTGGGACTAATAAAGGATTATCTTATTTTATTTTTTCTTATTTAAGATGGGATTGATAAATTGGTAGGTTATTTGGTGGATTGGTAGATTGGTTGTATGGTGTTTTAAAAGATCAGTTGGTTGGTGTATTGATAAATTGGTAGGTTATTTGGTGGACTGGTAGATTGGTTGGATGGTGTATTGAAAGATCAGTTGGTTGGTGTATTGATAAATTGGTAGGTTATTTGGTAAATTGGTAGGTTGGTTGATGGTTGGTGGGTTGGTGTAACAGGTGTCTCTGTCTTGCTTTCATTTTCTCTTCCTAATTGTCTCTCTGTTTTGTTTTGGTTTCCCCATGTGCTTAAGAGCTCTGTTTCGTGTTCTCGTCTCCACCCCTTGCCCCTCCTAGTCATTAGTGTTCCCACCTGTGTCTCCTTTGTAGCCCTGCCCTCTGGTTATCCTCCCCAGGTGTTCCTGTTTGTGTCTTGTTCTCCTAAACCCCTGTGTTTGCTCTGTTGCTTGTCAACCATTGTTGATGTTGGTTTGCTTGCTGTGGTTTGGGTTCCTTGTTTTGTTTTCTGTGTTTTGTTATTCTTCATCCTTTTGGGTTTATATTATCTGTATTATAAATTATTGATAAAATAATACAGTCGCTTAAAGGACAAATAACCCCACTTCAACCAGGCTTTGCTGAATGTGTGCCATTGTACACCATTACAGTCAGGTGACTTGACTGATTGGTTAGCTTGTGGATTGATTGACTGACTGACAAAATAGACAGACAGACAAACAGACAGATAGATCGATATGTAGATAGATTGAATTAAAATTAAAATAAAAACAATGCTGATTCTTGTTTAATTTCTCCAAATTTCATATAAAATATTATCTCCATAGTTTGCAGCAAATTAACCAATAAATATATATTTTTTCATTGTGGTATCAGACTATACAAACCTTATGAGGCTAAAATCAGCTGTTGCACATCGTGAATAACCAAATTTAAGAGTAAAATAAAAGAGTTTGTAAGAGAATTAAGACATTGTAAACATTGTAAACGTCCCAGAATCTATTGAGTCCATATATGGAAACTGGCCTGTCTTTTCATCCTACAGCCGTTTAGATCTGCTGCCTACAGTGGGTATTTACACCAAGCCTGCTTTATAAATAGGCCAATCATGACAGAGGTTATTTACATATGTCCGTTTTAAAGGGACAGTAAAAAAAAAGTCTATTGAATTGAAGATTGGTCGCATAAAAGTAAATTATAGATTATTAAATATAGCAACATGCAGGAACATGCAGGCTGTGGCCCTTTAATAAAATGCTGAAGTGAAAACCAGCTGATCCGGCAGAGCCACACACACACACACACACACACACAAACACCCAAAATTAGTACTGATATACACACTTCCTATTAAGTTTAGCATGTAGTAACAGCATGCAGCACTCTGTTTCAGTCTACTCCAGTCGCCTAAGCCTAAAATACAGTGATTTCCTTAATCATATGTGTGTGTGTGTGTGTGTGTGTGTGTGTGTGAGAGAGAGTATGTGTGTGTGTGTGTGTGTGTGTCTGTTGCCTGTTTTAGTCTTACCAGTAGAGAGTGTGAGCTGGTCTCAGTGTCTGTGCAGGACAGGATGGCAGAGTAAACAGCTCTTGCAGCTCCTGTGGCTACATGTCTTGGTCATGTGACTCAGACACACTTCATATCTTATGTAAATGCTGAGGTTGGGAGGTGTGACTGCAGTCAAATGTTAGAGAAGTGCAGTACAGAAGTGTAATGAGCTCTAATGCAGTGAGTTTTAAGGGTATCCACTGAGCTATAATGTAATAAATGCCATTTCATAAAACAGGTGACCTTTGACCCCTTATGCCATTCTGCAATTGAATTCCTACTGTAATGTAAGAACTGTCCACTGTTTTTTACACACAGCACATTCACCAGTGTTAATCCACACTTAGTTAATGTAGCCCCACCAGTGTTGAATTAATTTACTGTGTATAATTACTAAACAACCATATTTAATTTATGCTAAAAAGTCCCAGAGCTATAAAAGAATTAAACCCAGTCTTGAACCACAATGTAGTATCAATTCTAAATCCCAACTGGAAATTTATCTTTAGTCTAGGTTTTGGCTTAATCTCGGTCTGATGAACTGGGCCTAAGAGTGCAAGAGCCTACAGGAATACTCCAGATTGGGGGCACATTTATATGCTGAATTACTGTAGATAATCATTTTGGCATGAGACAATATCCATTATGACTTATTCAGTATCCACTATGAATTATTTAGTATCCACTATGAATTATTCAGTATCCACTATTAAATATTTAGTAACTACTATGAATTATTCAGTATCCACTATGAATTATTCAGTATCCACTATTAAATATTTAGTATCCACTATGAATTATTCAGTATCCACTATTAAATATTCAGTAACTACTATGAATTATTCAGTATATACTATGAATGATTCAGTATCTACTATGAATGATTCAGTATCTATTATGAATGATTCAGCATCTATTATGAATTATTCAGTATCCACTATGAATTATTCAGTATCTACTATGAATGATTCAGTATTCACTATGGATTATTCAGTATCTACTATGAATTATTAAGTAAAAACTATGAATTATTCAGTATCCACTATTAAATATTTAGTAACTACTATGAATTATTCAGTATCCACTATGAATTATTCAGTATCCACTATTAAATATTTAGTATCCACTATGAATTATTCAGTATCCACTATTAAATATTCAATAACTACTATGAATTATTCAGTATATACTATGAATGATTCAGTATCTACTATGAATGATTCAGTATCTATTATGAATGATTCAGCATCTATTATGAATTATTCAGTATCCACTATGAATGATTCAGTATCTACTATGAATTATTCAGTATCTACTATGAATTATTCAGTATCTACTATGAATGATTCAATATCTATTATGAATGATTCAGTATCCACTATGAATGATTCAGTATCCACTATGAATGATTCAGTATTCACTATGGATTATTCAGTATCTACTATGAATTATTAAGTAAAAACTATGAATTATTCACTATCCACTATAAATTATTCAGTATCTACTATGAATTATGCAGTTATTTAGCAACCACTATGAATTACTCAGTGTCCACTATAACAAATTCAGGATGCATTATTTACTAACCGCTATGATGTTTTCAGTATTGCCTGAATTTGAATTATTGATCTCCTATAAATTCAGTATCTACTATGAATCATTCAGTATTCACTATGCATTATTCATTACTCCGTAACCACTATGAATTGCTCAGTTTCTACTGTGAAAAGTACATGAACTTTAAGTTGTGGACATTATATAGAAAGAGTTGCAGCATGTGTTAATGTGCTACAACACCCTTGTTTGTACATATGGGTGTGTGTATGTGTGTGTGTGAGTGAGTTGTTTCTTGAGCAAATAACTGAACTGAGCAGACAACATCAAGTCACCTGACTGTAATAGCACCTGTACAATGGCACACATTCATCTAGGCCTGATGGAATGGGTGTTATTTGCCCTTTACCTTTTATATCATTAACAGTGCATGGCACTCTTAGAGTGTGCCCCTGGCTGCACTGAGGGTTAGTGTTGATAGAAGCTTTTTACACTGGTCTGAAACAAGATATGATATTTCTACAGCGTTGGAGCTTTTGCTTATGACCATCATAAAACAGGACAACATTTTTATTTTAAGTAATGTAATATAAGTGAAATGATGTTAGTAAATAATCACATTTAAATTATTAAAAGTAATTAATTTGTGTCATATTTTAAATATTTTGTAAAAACAATAATTTAACCTATTTAAACTTATTTTTGTACATGTTTTGATTGAACAAATATTAAGTCCAAGTCTTTTACAATAAAAAAAATCTTTTAATTATTTCGAGACCCTTATATTCAAAGACCCTTTCTCTAAACAAAACATTGTAAACCAAGTAAAAACTGTCTGAAGATTTAATAAGCTGTTATTATTCTTACAACAATCTCAGAAATCAGTGATATTTTACTGGTTTCACTTGTAAGTATGTCCGTTTGTGCAGTGTAGGACCTAGATGCAGAGCTTCTGGTGCTGTTGGAAGGAGGAGGATTTATGATTTCTACATTCCTCAATCTTCTCTCCAGCATAGGAGATTTATGTACCTTCTAGTGACCCTCGCTCTTTGCAAATGTCACCCGAAGGCCTGATTCAGCACCGGCCACTTTGAGCTGCCCACCCTGGCCAAGTATGGTGCCCCCCTAGAAGCCTTCTTGGCATGCGAGGTAGCTATACTCCAAGGCCCAAGACTACTTATGCAGAATAACTGTACTAATGGACATGTGCAGCAAATGGAACCGTCATGAGTGTGTGTATGACTTAATGGTGCTCTGAGAGAAGGGATGCATTGAATGTATTAATTCACTGAGCACTAGCAGTAAGATTGTGAACACAAAGTACCAAGTGTAACATGAGCATGGCTGCAGCACAGTTTGTAATATTTTCTATTAAAAGCATTTCTAAACTGGACCCCGGCTCCATCAGCAGCTGAATTTATTAATGTATTATTAATTTATTATTTTATTAATTATTCATTTATTTAGATGCATTGAATTGATTAATTTTTATTTGCATTTGAATGTAAACCTGAATAAAACATTAGTGCTTTTATAATAAATTCTGTGAAATGTTAAGTTTATAGAAGAACTTTGTATGTTATCTGTTTATGTAACAAGGTTCCATTTAATATTATATGAAACAATTTCTGTTGGTCCATTCATCATGAAATACTTTTACAGTATAAAAATAAATAAATACATTTCTTTTACATACTGTTATAAAGTAAACTGAAATATATAACAGGTGCCACTCAGTATGTAACAGTATATAATACTTTATGATTTGTATCCCTGCTGAACTAAACCCATTACATATTATTAATCGAGCCACACCTGTTGCACACCTGTTATTTACTGAATGGAACCTCTTATAACCTGATTATATACTGGACTGAATCTGTTACAGTCTGTTATATACTGAGTATAACCTCGTACATACAATTATATTCTGAATGGAACCTGTTACACACTATCATATACTGAACCTAATATATTACATACTGTTATACAATAAACTAAACCTGTACACACGTATTATATGCTGTTATATACTAAACTGAACCTATTATATACTGTTATATACTGAACTGAACCTATTATATACCGTTATATATTGAACATGACCTGGTATATACTGTTATATCCTTAAATTGACATATTATATGCTTTTATATACTGTTATAGATACTGAACAGAACCAGCTATTTACTGTTATATACTGAACAGAACCTGTTGCATACTGGTACATTTCGAACAGGACCTGTTATAAACTTTTATATACTGACAGAACCTGATATTTGCTGGCATATACCGTTTTATACTAAAATAGATCTATTATATGTTTTTATATACAGGTTATATACTGAACAGAACCTGTTACACACTGTTACATACTGTTATATACAGACTGGTATATACTTAACTGAACATGTTGCATACTGTTATATGCTGAACTGAACCTGTTATATGCTGGCATATACTGTTTTAAATTGACCTATTATACGCTTTTAAATATATGCTGAACTATGCCTATTATGTATCGTTATAAACTGAACTGAACATGTTGTATACTGTTATATACTGAACTGAACCTGTTACATACTGGTATACACTAAACAGAATCTGTTACATACTGGTATACACTAAACAGAATCTGTTACATACTGATATGTACTGAACAGAACTTGTTACAAACTGGTAAATACTGAACAGAATCTGTTACATATTAGTATGTACTGAAAATAATCTGTTACATACTGGTATGTACTGAACAGAACCTGTTATATACTGAACAGAACTTGTTATATACTGTTATATACTGATCAGAATCTGTTACACACTGTTATATACTGAACAGAATCTGTTACACACTGTTATATACTGAACAGAATCTGCTACACACTGTTTTATACTGTTATATACTAAACTGAACCTGTTACACGCTGTTATATACTGATCAGAATCTGTTACACACTGTTATATACTGTTATATACTGATCAGAATCTGTTACACACTGTTATATACTGAACAGAATCTGTTACACGCTGTTATATACTGTTATGTACACACTGGTATATACTGAACCGAATCTGCTATATGCTGTTATAAACTGAACTGAACCTGTTACATACTGGTGTATACTAAACAGAACCTGTTATATACTGTTATATGCTGAACAGAACCTGTTATATACTGTTATATACTGAACAGAATCTGTTACACACTGTTATATACTGAACAGAATCTGTTACACACTTTTATATACTGTTATATACACACCGGTATACACTGAACTGAATCTGCTATATGCTGTTATAAACTGAACTGTTACATTACTGATCTGGTTGCAGTAGAGAGCAGAGAGGCACTAGCAGTAAGATTGTGGACAAGTGTAACATGAGCATGACTGCAGCACGGTTTGTAATATTTTCTATTAAAAGCATTTCTAAACTGGACCCCGGCTCCATCAGCAGCTCAAGAGGGTCCCGTCTCCTGCTGTTACAGATACAGTTTCCCACGTCAACACGGCCATTCCCTGAGTTACATTACACAACCAATGAAATGCTAAACCCCATGCTGTATCTGATCCTTTCGACTGCACTACAAATAACTTCATACCCGATTGTACGTTTGCAATAGGATGCAGCAATTACGCCACTTTACCAAACCACAGCCAGCCCAGACTCTCCCTAGCCAGTTAAGATTATTCTATCACTATCTACAAGGTGCATTTGAGAAACAGGGCCTAGCTCATTAACACTCCCTTCCCGAGCTGACGTGGGTGTGTTACAGTGGGGAAAACACTAAAATGAACATGGAGGCCCCAGCTCTGCTGGTGGGAACCTTCTTCGAAAGTGTCAGAGGTTTTAATAGAGGGAAGCCTGCTGCTACTCCCTCAATCATGTAGTTCGGCTAAAAAAAGAAGCCTCCAGCAGCTGTCCACACATGCCACGGCCTCCATGAGAGCAAGACGTGACCTTGCAGACCCTCTAAGCTTTCTGACTCGAATTTGGTGGTGATAGGAAACTCACTGTCTTGGATTGGTGGTGATAGAAGTCACCATGCCTACAATGCAAATATAGCTCAAACTGGTCAAGCTGGTTCTTTTTAGCTTTTAGCTTTTAGCTGGTCTACCAGCATGACTAACGTGACCAAGTTAGACAACAAGTATGGTCTACAAAGCCAAGACTGGACCAGCCAGCCCCTCCGTACTTGATGGCGATGGTCAATCAAAAGCCTGATCTGCACTGAGAGCCCTTCCAGCTTCAAGTACGGCTCAGCTCGACCCGCCATCCTTTAAGATCCACAGAAGACGAGCGTCCAGACTTTTTACTGTCCTGCACCGAAGTGGTGGAATGAACTTCCCCTGGGTGTCCGAACAGCAGAGTCCAACACTCGCTGTGCTCAAACCCAGACTGAAGACCCTCCTCTTCTGAGAGTACTCAGGCGAAGAGAAGAGTACTATGGTCTCCATATTGATTATATAGATTATAAGATTAGAGGGATCTTTTGGACTCTAGCCGATACAAACTAGCTAAGCGGCCAAGTGGCTTTACTGAACTAGTCAACCAGCTTAGTTGTCCTCCAAATTAAAATGAAAACATACGCTAAGCTAGCCAAGAGCTAATCAGCAAAAGCCGGTGTTGAGATGGATTTCCCAGCAGTTATTACCACAAACCAGCAGTGAACGAAACCTGGAGATGATGGTAAAAATGTTGAATATATATGTTTTGTTCGTGACTACTTGTTCGGCATGTATCCATCCACTATGAGTGGGCTTCAAGATAAGTTGAATTCCCCCAAAAAACTGCACTAATGGTGTGGTGGTATCATGCAAGACGGAAAACACCAGTACCCGCCAGCGAGCTACCCCACCATGTGGGAGACCAGGGTTCAATTCCTGGTCTGAGTGACTATGCTGTGCTACACCAATACGAGTCCTTAGGCTTGACTCCTAACGCTGGCCCACCTCTGTAACATTAGCAACCATGTGAGGGCCTGAGGGGTTTTATTCACCATCGCTGTGAACAATTCTGACTGGGTATGTTTCTCTAGAACGGATCGTTTCACACCAAACCCACTGTTAATGACTTGTTTACATCTAAATTGCTTATTTTTGCAGATAATGTGACAATAAATGTGGAAATGTGCCTTTAACATGACATTAATAGATAAATACACTGCATTGTTTATTTTTTTAATTTATTCAGTTGTGCAAAAAATCTTGTCAGAATATTGTTGTTATATTTTTATACATTTTTAAAAATTACAATAAATATTAATTTGAATATTAATTTGACAATAAAATGACCTATTATATGCTTTTATACACTGTTATTTATACTGAACAGAACCTGCTATTTACTATTATATACTGAACAAAACCTGTTGCATACTGGTACATGTCGAACAGGACTTTTATATACTGAACTGAACCTGTTATACATAACCTGTTTTATTTATTCAGTTGCGCAAAAAATCCTGTCAGAATATTGTTGTTATATTTTTATACATTTTTAAAAATTAAAATAAATATTAATTTGATTATTAATTTGACAATAAATGTGGAAATTTGCCTTTAACACGAAATAAATAGATAAATACACTGCATTGTTTATTTTTTTATTTATTCAGTTGCACAAAAAATCCTGTCAGAAGATTGTTGTTATATTTTTATACATTTTTAAAAATTAAAATAAATATTAATTTGATTATTAATTTGACAATAAATGTGGAAATTTGCCTTTAACACGACATAAATAGATAAATACACTGCATTGTTTATTTTTTTTATTTATTCATTTGCGCAAAAAATCCTGTCAGAATATTGTTGTTATATTTTTATAACATTTTTAAAAATTAAAATAAATATTAATTTGATTATTAATTTGACAATAAATGTGGAAATTTGCCTTTAACACGAAATAAATAGATAAATACACTGCATTGTTTATTTTTTTATTTATTCAGTTGCACAAAAAATCCTGTCAGAATATTGTTGTTATATTTTTATACATTTTTAAAAATTAAAATAAACATTAATTTGATTATTAATTTGACAATAAATGTGGAAATGTGCCTTTAACACGACATTAATAGATAAATACACTGCATTGTTTGTTTTTTTTATTTATTCATTTGCGCAAAAAATCCTGTCAGAATATTGTTGTTATATTTTTATAACATTTTTAAAAAATAAAATGAATATTAATATCGCAAGTAATTACAAACTACTGTAAGTTACAGGGCTACCGGCTACACTACTACAGGCAGTACTAGCAGCTCCGTTAGCTAGGCGGCTAATCCGTTGCCGTGACAACAGTGCGCCTTTAAGAGCGCGAGGGAGCTGCGTGTGACGTAAAGGCAGGAAAGTGCGTAACGCTTTTACGCGTTTACAGATCAACAACAAGCACTTAATTGCCTTCATTAGCGTGTTTATTCCGAGCCGGAGGGGCGGAGAGGCGCCCA